>NW_024870701.1:13322500-13480000 GCF_019054845.1 Dipodomys spectabilis | reverse complement strand
AATGGAGTTCCTACCTCGCATTAACCTCCCGAATAAGGGTCTTAAATTTGATAGCAAGCTATTGTCATAGACAAGTGGCAGAGGCCAAGAGTGGAAGGAAATTACCCCCACTAACTCTTACAATTTAAGCAATACGTTAAAGTTTCTGTTCTTTGTTTCATACAGTTAAAGGCAAATTTGCAAGTCAACTTGGTACATCTTTGTAAATTGCACCTGAATTTTGCACACTGACTGTGCTGGGATTGCATAGATTCTTAAGATTATTACCACTTTAGCCTTTTTCATTGCTATGTAAGGAAATGTTTAAATCAGTTACATTCTAGAGCACATTGAAATTGAGATGCATGGTTCTGGATCATAATAATAGTGTGCATTTCAAAAAATGCTAACAACACAGCAGACAAAAGAAACTATAAATTCTCACTTAAAGTCTGTTGTTTTTCTGAAACTTTGTATGACTAACCAGATTGTATTCTAAAGTCATACCTATTTAAATTGTTACAAATGCATTATCCTGAATCTAATGAAATGTATCAAAATTACTGATCTATTAAGTTAATAATGAAGAACTTGCTAATAATCATAATGTATTCAAAAGAAGTGTTAGCAATAGAGGGAAGATATTCTTCCCTTGCTTAGAGAAAGCAGATATTAAATATCTTCTTAAATAAGAATATGAAAAATAAAATAATTAAATATAATATTGAATAAACTTTTTATGTCCAGCTCACTGGCAGCATATCAGCAAGATAAAGTAATGCTTTAAGATTTTTACAATTTTACAAACTCAATAGGAAATCTGTCATTAAAAAAAATCTCTACCAAATCATTTACTCATTAATGAAAATTTAATGTAAAGTTACTTTCAAGACATATTTCAAAGTGTTCTGCAAGAAAGTTATTTGACACACAGTCTCAGACTAAAAGAAATGATTGTCTACTATAATGTAAGTAACCTGAAAGAAAATGTCGTTAAGTCCCATAATTAGGTGTTATTAAAACTAAGCAATTATATATAGGCTGTTTGTTATCATTCATATCTTACACAACTTTTTTTCTATACAAACCAAACAAAAGAAAATTTGTCCAGTTAATGTCCATGAAGTTTGCAGACCAATAGGGTTAAAACTAATATTCTGCAAGGAAACTGAAGTTAGAGGTCCAGAAAAAGCTATTATGCAGCTCTGAGATTTGCATATGCTATCTGCTTGGCTCATCAGAGGTGAATGATAGTTTCCACTGCAGTTAGTTACAAGCCAATCTAGATGTAGTTATTTGCATAAACAATTTGATTGGTAAACATTATACTACTGTGTTGGAAACTTTTGGGAGAAGGGAGACTATCTTCCTGGTTTCCTTTACTTTGAAAAAATACTTGAGGTATGTTTCATTTTGTGTTATGACAGAAAATAGAAATGAAGGCAAACTATATACAGAGGAAATTTTTATCAAAAGGTAATACAAAAGGAAGACAAAGTCCATTTTAATGATTTAATAGCTAAAATTGTTTTAGCAAATTGTTTCAGCTATAATTTCTATAAAAATAGAAAAGTCATTGGTAAACCTCAATCTTTAATTATAACATAGTTTTATAGTTTTTGGATTCTTTTTTGTGCACTTTGCCTGTTTGTCTATATGTTTATAAAGCTACTATGATTATGGAATTGAAACTTAATGTATTTTTTCCTTCAGGGGTAGATAATTTTTATATTGCCACATATTAGCCAAATACATGCATGAAGACTATTATATATAATATTTAATATGCATTATATTTTGATATCTAATACTTATTATATCTCAACTAATATTTTAACCAACTGGCTATAATATAAACATAAATAAAATGCTATTATTGAAATCAAACAGTAATGTATAATACATATTTTTATATTTACTCTGTGCTTTTGTACTCCAATAAAAAATATATTTTGCTAAATAACTTCAGTGACTGGCATGTGTCAGAGAAGTTTGTAGATAAAATTTTTATGCCCATATCTCTGACCACACTGAGTTTGCAATCCAGAGAATAAAATACAATGAGAAAAACTAACAAGTACACAGTAGGAATGTGGAGCTCACTGAACAGTTCAAGAAGCATCTATATCAAAACTGATTGTCAGGGAGGGATTCTCCAAGAAAATAAATGTCATATAAATTTGGGGTTGGCGGGAAGAGATGTAAAGTATTTTATGCTTACTAGATAAGCATTCTAGCATGTGAGCCACACTTCTAGTCCTTTTTTTTCTTCTTTTAGTTGGTTTGTCAGTTTGAATTAGTTGCTTTTCCTAGGCTGGCCTCAGACCATAATCCTGGTAGTTCTCCCTCCCATAAAGGCAGGATTACAATCATGCACCACTTTATCCAGCTATGAATAAAGAAAAGCGCACAATATATATTTGGGTAGTGTTTCTTTACACAGGAAAGAACAAATTCAACCCATGGTGTGCTCCTAAACAGCTTGGGTTAGCAAAAATGAGAGTTGGGTGGAAGATTGTAGATGACAGCTGGAAATGGCACCATCAATGAAGTTTAACCACTACGTAAGAGAAAAAAGCAAGTGAAGGTCTCAGGATACCAAAAGAAGCAATAGTTTGTCTCAGTTATCATGAGTGACTGTGACAGCAGTGAGAAGATTGAATTGTGATAAATAAAAGTCTGGAGGCAGGAAGGCAAGGTAGAAGGCTCTTACTGGACTGCAGACTTGAAGTGACTGCCATTACAAGAGATACAGTCAGTGAGAATAGTTCAAAGTAACAAAAAAGAGACATATTGGTAGAAAAATTAATGGCAGTTGGTGAGCCCTTTGTCATTCAACAGATCTAAGAACCAGTAAAAAGGAGTTAGGAATAAATCTTTGGGTTCGAGCTTGTAAGTGGCAATGCCTTATTTTAAGAAGTCTAAGAAAAAGGGGTGCTGTTTGAAGGTATTGTGTTAGGCTGCGTGTCCAATCGATATAGAAATGTAAAATGTATATATATGTATACATATATACATATATGTATATATACATATATACACACATTGACATGCATCTTTGAATCCTAGCTACAAGAATTGTACTGGGTTTTAGGAAAAAATCTGTCCATGGCACTATGAAAATATCAAAGGGGAAATGCACTAAGAGACAAGAGCAGGTGGTTAAGGACAGGGAATAAGTGGGGAAGCACTAGTATTTTGTGAGGATATGAGAATTTCATGGGCATGAACATTCAGAGACCATGTGAGAATTTGTGAGCAAAAGGACAATTGGTGAACAAATGAGTAATATACAAACATCAAAGCATGACTTCTGTAAAAGAATACTCAAATATCCCAAATACTGAGCCAGCTGCCTGTGGCTCACACCTGTAATCCTAGCTACTCAGGAGGCTGAGATCTGAGGATTGCAGTTCAAAGCCATCCTGGGCAGGAAAGTCTATGACACTCTTATCTCCAATTAACCACCAGAAAACCGGAAGTGGCGCTGTGGCCGAAGTGGTAGAACTCACGCCTTGAGCTGAAGAGCATAGGGACAGTGCCCAGGCCCAGAGTACAAGTTCTACAATTGACCAACTACTTCATGTAAGCAAAATAAGCCAGTATAGTTAATACACCACCCTTACCTTAATAACTTCAATTGAGTAGGGAACCATAAACCATATTTCAATGGTCGAAGAGAAATCATAATGTGAAAATGTAGATTTCTGTAGGGTTTTCTTTGAAAGGCAAAGATTTGGTATGGAAGAAGTAAATTTATGGATAGAAATAACAGATCTTGTTTTGGTGTTTTGGTCTTGTTTATTAAGGTAGGAGAACCCAAGCATATGCATTTGTTGAAAAAAGAAAATAAACTAGAAGAGGAAGTGAATGTTAACGAGGCTTTTTTGCAAGTGCAAAGGAAATGAGAATTCCATAAGTATAAGGAAAGAAATTGGATTACATAGGCCCCTGGCCAAAATTTGAGACTTGGAATTATGAATAAAGGGTATCTTTCATGGGAGGCAGAAAAGGATAAAAAAGAAGATAGCTTGTGTTTGACTGATTCTTTTTTTCAGTACAATGACTTAAGCTCATGGATCTTGTGCTCTCTCTCAGCTGGATGACTTAGCTGGCAATTTTTGGTGAAAAGATTTATTATTGAAAAGCTTTTGTGGTTCATGGTGATTGAGCCCAGAATCTTGCACTAAGCTACTATGGAAAACTTTAAGTGAGATATAGTTAGCTAAGGATGTAGGAAGGATTCGTGAACAGATTTACTTATCACTCTTGAATTTTTTTTGGGGGGGGGTCCATTCGTGGGGCCTGAAATCTGGGCCTGGGTGCTATCCCTCAGCTCTTCAGCTCAAGGCTAGCGCTCTACCACTTGAGCCACAGAGCCACTTCCGGCTTTTTTTCTTTTTGCTTATGTGGTGCTGAGGAATCAAACCCAGGGCCTCAGGCATGCAAGGCAAGTGCTCTACCACTGAGCCACCTTCCCAGCCCTCATTCTTGAATTTTTAAAAGGAGTAGGAGACCTCTTTCTCCTGTGTTTGTCCATCATATTTGAAAGAAGCTCTTATGGGGTTTTTTTGGTGCAGAACTTGAAGTTTTTTAGGTTTCATGAGAACTTAATGCAAACGAGAGCCATGAAGTCCACTGAAGACAAAAGGTAAGTAGTTTGAATAATATCATTGGTATCTAAGGAGGATAAGAAAGAAAAGAAAAAGAAAATCTGCTAATTAATGGCAAATCACAACATTTAAAAAAAGAAAAGAAAAACATTCGAAAACTTGCAACCAGAGAAAGGAAGATGCTTCCCTTACAGTGAAAGAAAGAAAAGAGCCTGCTATAAAGCTTACTGGTAGAGAACAGGGTGTGAGGATTTAAGAAGTTTTCCACTCAAAATTCTATAGATCCCCTGAACTAGTGGAAGCAGTTCTCTTGATGACCCCAGGAAACTGATGACCGACTAAAGACAGTAAGGGACGGGGGGGGGGGGGGGAGCTACAAAATGAGATAAAGTTTAAATTTTCAGAAGTGGGTCACTTTTGGATGGCAAAATTCAGGGGGTACCAGTGAGCGGGCATGGTTACAGAGGCATGATATGATGACGGAAGATGCTGAGCATCACTAAGACAACGCCATGGATGTTAAACTCATCGCAAACAATTGCAGTATTTGAATCCTAAGGAAGAGTCTAAGCCAGGTCTAAGTCTTCAGACAAAGTAGAGCGGGGAAAATAATATGCAATAATAAACAATAACCCAAAGAAGGCCAGCAGGTGTTACAGCTGGATGGAGAGTTCTTTAAATGGGGTGATTTACAGGAGACTCCAGGAAAATATGGAAAGAGCAATTTAAAACAATAACAAGGAAAAGGACATATTTCTTTTTAAATATAATAAATATTGGGTTACAGTAAAGACTAAAAAATAGTGGGATTGTGTCAAAACAAATGTATTTCTGGAAATTGAGCATCAATAGAAGATTAATTTGATATTTTCTGAAAAAGTGTGAAAATTTGAAATTGGAAAGATACATGTGATTCTTCTGAATTTTGGAAGCAAAGAACAAAAATTGTCCCAGTTAAGGGAATATTTAAAAGAGAAAATTCCTTTATGAGTAAAAGATTCAAGCTTCATCCATTGAAAGTTGTGTGGGGGGGGGGGGGGAACCTGAATTGTGAAAGGAAGCAAACTATATACGATAAAACAAATCACATCTATTTTTCTTTTGTTAAGTGGAGCTGCAGATAGAATCATGTTTGAAAACATCCCCCAGAAGCTCTTGCAGAAGATAAAATACAAGTCAAGTGCAGTTACAAGATAAGGGAATAATAAAATAAAATATTATCTAAATGTGCCAGTGTTCATGGCAAATTCTAAGGGTAGTAAAGCCAGGAGATTTGTACAGAATGGAATATCATTAGTAATATTTTCACAGTTAGAAGTGTACCTGGACATGTCTAAGCTAGATAAATGAAATTATAAATAGTAAGCACATATTTTTCATTACTATCCAAGTTTAAATTAAACTATCTTTAAATGTATTTCTATACATTTCATATGTATATTTTATATATATATATATATATATACTTTTTAACTGTGTAATATACATAGGTAATAAGTATGTTCTAGTAACAAACTTTCCAGACACAGAATATATGGGGAAGGAGTCTGATAGTCAGTCTTGGTGATGCAGACCTATAATACCAGCTACTCAGATAAGATTGTGGTTCAAGACCACCCAAGACAAAAACATGCATGGCGGTACACACACCTGTAATCTAATCCTAGCTATGTAGGAATATAATTGAGGCCAGGCTCAGAGGAAAAGAATGAAACTCTGCCTGAAAAGTAACATGGTTTTAGAGTGTGTCTCAAATAGTAGAATATTTTCTGTAAGAAGCACAAAGCTGTAAATTCAAAGTCCCAGTTTCAGCAACTAAAACAAGACTTTTTTTCAGCTACTTATATAAATATGAAAGTCTCAGATCTAGAATAAGTAGATCTAGAAAAAAATTATATTCAATTATACTTGAAAATTATTAATCTGTTTTGGTTAAAGGAGAAACATGGCATGGACAAATAGAAATAGTTTGAATATCATAAATAAAATTAGCAATATTGGAGCAATATTGCCAGTCATTCTAACAGGTTCTAGGGGTGCAGGAAGCTCAGGAAAACTTGAAGATGACTTAGAATTTCTCTAGCTCCACTGCATCTGGTCAGATGATTACGATTTACATTTCTCTTGAGTGTATGTCAGCTGACATCCAGCATAGCTGGATTTGGGTGTTTGACTCCTACTTAGCAAGGCTGATAATTGTACACATTGTTAGGAGCACAAACTCAAGGCTCTCTACAGGTACAAAAAAAAATCCCTGAGAAAAGAAACAGTCTCTGGTCAGAATGGCTGTTTGGTAATCTCTTTTCTTAGGTAATATAAAATCTCTTTTTGAATTAAATCAGATCAGCAGAAAGGCTGCTCCTGATCACATATTACTTCTCTATAGAATTGCTACCTTGAGGGTTCTTCTAAGAAATGGCTCCAATGAAACTTATCGTTGTGTCCATTAGAAATAGGAAGTCGTCCACTGAATTTACAACATCTACTTTGGGATCAGACATTTCTGTCAGGTGTAAGTATCAGGAATAATGAAGAGTATTTATGGTGCCAAATTGGTTTGTTTGCTCTTTGGGGCACTGAAAAGACTGGGTTTCCCTTTTTTAATAGTGTCTGCTAGAGAGCTTAGACTTAACGTTGTGGCTTTCTGGCAGGAAGTAGATAAGTTCTATTTTATGCCAGTACTTGCTTATTGCTTTTTTTCCCTCTTTTTCCTTTCCTGTAATTTTATCTGTTGTGTTTATACTGTAAATAGATGTGAATCCTGTCTCAAAATGGAATAGAAAATAGAGGAAAAAGGAAAGAAAGTCTTTCATATAAAAAATATTTCAATACAAAGGGAAAAAGGACTCATTCTTCATTGAGCTGATCATCTACTTGAATCATTAATTCATAAGCATACAGTAATATAAGCGAGAAATAGTATTTTTCTTAAGAAAGAATATGCCTGGAGAGGACAAATAAGCTTATTGTAAGATGGTAGGAATTATCCAATGTCTTTTTTTGTTGTTTTAGGTGTGTATGTGGGGCTTGAACTCTGGGCCTGAGCACTGTCCCTCAGCTCTTCAGCTCAAGGATGACGCTCTACTACTTGAGCCACAGCGCTACTTCCTTTTTTCTGTTTATGTGGTGCTAAGGAATGGAACCCAGAGCCTCACACATGCAAGGAAAACACTCTACCACTGAGCCACCCTCCCAGCCTCCTCCAATGTCGTCTTAATAAGCTGAAAACACCAAGCATCTCTTGCCTCATAAAGACACAGAATCTTCTATTTTCATGATAGAAAGATTTGAGCTTTATTTGGTAGTCTCTATAAGTGGTACAATTCTATAGCCATTGAATGCATTTCTACCTATATCCTTCTTAAAGCTCGTTATAATTTTGAATTACAGCTTGTCTCCCAATTAACCATACTTTACGCAGTCTAGATAGAGTGGTAGCTTTCTCTCACAGCAATGTATATCAAAACATTCAACTATTTCAAAAACAGATTTTAACATATTTTCTAGAGTAATTATTTTTGTCGTTTTTACTATTAACAGCCTCCTGAATAGCTAGGATTATAGGCATGAACTATAGCTGCTGGCTATTTTGTGATTATTAAAACAACACACTAAAGGAATTCCCCAGAGATGCACTCCTGTTAAACCTGAAGAAGGGAATATAAACAAGGATGCTCCTGGGTTTGAAAACCTTACCAGTTAGCCTCTTCCAATATGTTATCTGAGAGGATCAACACAGGTAGCTGTGGGCTACATGGAACTTTGGACTACTTGGAATCACTTGAGTGATGTATTGACTGTGCGCATAGCTGGAGGACATTTTTCTTGGGGAAATGTTTCATGGCCTTCTACACCTTCTGCTAGGGATCTGTGTCATGAGACCAAAGCCTGGCATGTACAACACGCCATGTTTGAAGTTAAGAAATTTCATAACTGGTCTTTGTTTGTTTGGTTGGTTGGTTTTTGGAAGAGAGATTAGCTCATGTTAGATGAATGCAGTGATTTTCTTTTTTAACTTTGTAAACTTCAAAAGATTGTATTGCTAGGTGCTAATGGCTTAAACCTATAATCTTAGCTCCCCAGGAGATTGAGATCTAAGGATGGAGATTTGAAACCAATCCAGGTAGGAAAGTCCATAAGAATCACCAAAAAGCCAGATGCAGAGCTATAGTACAAAACGTCGAACACAGCTTTGAGCAAAAAACTCAGGGACAGCATCCAGGTTCTGAGTTCAAGCTCCAGGACTGGCACACACAGAAATAAAAAGTTGTACAAAAGAATTACAATTTCCTATGTATAAGTGACCAGAACTTCTTATCAGAATTGTCCTTTCCATGATTCTCTCTCATGCCATCTTGCTGCAGACATTTTTGAAGATCTTGCTTGATATTTAAAGTTGATGAATATTATTGATATCCAGTCATGAATGGAAGAGTTCCCTGGAACCAGATCACATTTAATAATTGCAGTGATAATTTTGGCCTCCCATCTCCCCAAATAACAATTACATCATTATGCATCCATATCTGAAAGGGGCAGAATATTTGTTTGTTCTTCTGAAGATTACAATCTGATATCCAGCCAAAAAAACGCCACACTTCCCTTCATATAAATATCTTTTTTTCTCTAAGAATTTTAATCTAACAGTTGGAATCTGACCAAAGGAATACAATAACTGATTATATTCAACCACTCTTCTGCATTATACATTCCAGTGTAACCCTGGATTTATTATTTCTGTCAACTTTCTAATTTTTGTTTTTGGGTAATAGACCAAGAATTGGTTGTTAGAGAATGACACTTGAAGTTAGTGACATGAGACTCAGGCCTCTGCCTCCTGGTTATAGAATCAGAATTCTTTCTAGTGACCCACTGTGTTCTGCATTTCCACAGTCTTTAAGCATTTCCAACCAGCCAAATTTTTCTATTATCAAAAATCAGTTAACTGCATGATTTACTCAGACTGATCTCACTAGCTTAAATCTCCCAGTAAAATGTATCCCTAAGAGGAATGAATTGTTAAATTAGCTGAAATTGCACTTTTGAGAAACTGAAACAGGTGTGATTTGAATGCACATTTTACTTAGTTCTTAATGCCTGATGAAGAAAGAAACTTGAAGAGATCAAAAGAGTATATATTCTCTTTGCAAATTCACTTCACTTACCCACAGTTTTAGATTCATGGGTCTAATAATCTGTTTTGATGCAGCAATTTAATTAAAATGTTTCCCATCTATGGGGCAGTGGCCACTGCCTGTCTATCCAGATAGAAGTGAGAATTTTACCCTCCCATGATACCATAAAATCAAGATAACCACAGTTGCTGAAACCCACAGCTGGATGTACACTAAGAAATCTGATAAGTACCCCTTAAATCCTCAATAGCTACATTGCTGTGGCACTGTTACAGGTCTTATTTTTAATATCTATCTGTATTGATAGAAATTTTTGAGCCTAAATATATTCTGTTCAAAATGAGTAATTACTTGTTAGTGAGCTATGAGTCATATTACTAAATAAACTTGGAAGAAAGAACAAAATAGCAGGCATTACCAAACATCTCAATTAACAAGAGAGCTATCTTTCTAACTCATTTTTCATATGATAATGATGTGTGTGTGTGTCTGTGTGTGTGTGTGTGTGTGTGTGTGTGTGTTGGGGCTTTACATTCAGGGACTGGGTGCAGTTCCTGAGCATTTTTGCTCAAGTCCTGTGCTCTACCACTTGAGTCACAGATCCATTTCCAGCTTTCTAGTGGTTAAGAGTCTCATGCCCAGGTTGCCTTCAAAATATGATGCTTAGATTTCAGCCTCCTGAATTACTAGGATTATAAATATGAGCCACCATATCTTTATTTTAACTTTATGTTCACAGAGTCTTATTTAATATTTATTATGTAATACTTAAACTTTTTGCTTACTTGATTTTTATATAAATATGCACAGACAATATTGAAGCTTCTGCTTGGGAAAATGTTTTTAACTTGTTGCAACAAATGTTTTTGTCTAACTGTTCAGTAATTTTTTTGTCTAGACTAGTAAGAATTTTTCTCTAATTGTTCAGTGTGTTTTGTCTAAAGTAGTTTGCAAAGTATGGTCTACAAGTCCTCGGATTTCCATGACAAAGGAGAGACTACAGGACATGAATTTTTTTCCATTAATGCTCAGACATTTGGTCTTTCTATGCTTATAGTGAAGAAGCAATATGGATAAAGCTTCTGGCCCTTAGTATGGATGGACCCCAACAGTGAAATTTAAAATATGAATTTCTACTTGAAAGAATTACATAACACAAATATCACATATATGTGTATATGTATATATGTGAAAGTCTAAGATAAAATGAGTAATATTTGAATACAATTATATGTTCCACAATAAAGGGGCATATCTGTGAATATAAATTTATATGCTTGCTTCAGTAGAAGAAAATATAATACCTATCACTTATCCTTTAGGATGCTATGGGGGGCAGATACATAGATGAAAAAGGAAAGTTAATCCAATCTAAATTATACAAAAAGATTAGATTTTTCAGGAGTGGATACTCCTCTCCCAGCTCTCCTGAATCAGTATAATACAAATGCATTTGTACAGGAAAAATGAGGTAAATGTCTTTCCTGATGGACTATTCCAAAGCTTCCTTCTCGCCAATCATTTCTTAGTGTACCTTCCTCAATCTAGCATGCAAACCCTGCTAACTCTCAAGTGATACAGTTAAAGGCATTTGTTATAAAACATAACTATTGTTTTACTTTAATGGTGAGATTGTTATCATTACTGAATTCAGGGGGTCAACTATTCTGTTTGAAGTTTTATGGAGAGATTAGAGTTAAATACCACTCCTCCAGATAATGAATTTAAAGTCTTACATGCTCCAGACAGTTTCCATGACACATACTTTAAAATTAGTCCTTAACAGTATTTATTAGTCCAAGGAATGGTTTCAAAAGACATCACCACCCAATTCCTGGAATCTGTGAAGGAATCTTACGTGACAAAAGGAACTTTATATATATGAGTAAATTAAGAACCTTTGAGAGGGAAAGATGATCTAGATTCCCAGTTTGACCTTATATATAATCCCAGTCTCCTCTTATGACACAAGCAAGAAAGATTTGGCAAAGATATAAAGAGCAACTAGATAACCAAGAATGAGATGCAATGTAAAGTATGTAGTCATGGAAATAGATTCTTTCCCCCAAATAAGCCTCCACAAGGAACCAGTTCTGCTTAGATCTCGATTTTAGTACTGCAGGGCTTATTTCTTTTTTCCAGTGTTTGGAACTATAAGGGAATACATTTGTATGGATTTAAGCCAGGAAGATCACTGGAATTGTTATAGCTGTGTTAGCAAACTAATCCAATAATGCTTAAATCCAGTAATGTTATAAATTTTTTGCCTCCCGGTAATTTTCTAAAGAGAGGAATTAGATGATATGATCTTCTACTATGGACGTGGCAGCACCTGGCAAATTATTTATGGTTTTGATCAGTTTTTACACTTTTGTTCTTCTTTACACAGACCACAAAGCACTGCTGGTCTACAAATGTCTAACTGTGAACCACTGTAAATTAGTCATGTGCTTTCATCTCTGCATGCAGCACCAGCTATTATTTATTCATAAGAACAAAGTCCTTAGGAAAAAGTGAATTACATGTATGAGGCATGCTGATTATTACAAATTGTCATGCCACAATAAATTGTTCTCATCCCATTTCTAAAACAGTAAACATTAACAGGTTATCACCCACAAACCTACTGCATTCAAAAGATACATGTTTTAATGAAGTTACCCTACATTTCAGAGGTGAGCTTGAGGATGTCATACATATAAGTGTTACTTCAGGACATTTTTTTCCAATTTCTTTTTCTTTGTTTTCTTTTTTTTTGGGGGGGGGGGGCGGTTGTGGGGCCTGACCTCTGGGCCTGGGCACTGTCCCTCAACTCTTCAGCTTAAGGCTAGCGCTCTACCACTTGAGCCACAACGCCACTTCTGGCTTTTTTCTTTTTGCTTATGGGGTGCTGAGGAATCGAACCCAGGGCCTCATGCATGAAAGGCAAGCGCTCTACCACTGAGCCACCTTCCCAGCCCCTTGTTTTCCAATTTCTTATCATCACTCTTACAGTATGATTGGGGGAGGGAACTCTAGGATAGACATTACTAGGGCAAAAATTCCCTGGTCAAAACATTGATTAAAAAGCATTGAATTTCCAATTTCTTTCTTTAAATTCTTAAAAGCATTGTCTTTCTCTAACTGTTTTCATAATACTGGGGTTTGAAATAAGAATGTCATGCTTATTTTGTTGATACTCTACCACTTGAGTCAAGCCTCCAGCACTGTTTTGCTGGTCATTTTTGGAGATGGTCTTTCAATCTCTTTTGTTTTTGGTCGTCAGGCTTGAACTCTGAGCCTGAGTGCTATCCCTGAGCTCTTCAGCTCAAGGCAAGCACTCTACCACTTGAACCACAGCACCCCTTCTGGTTTTCTGGTGGCTAATTGGAGATCAGAGTCTCATGGACATTCTTACCTGGGCTAGCTTTGAACCATGATCCTAAGATCCCAGCCTTCTGAGTAGCTAGGATTACAGGCATGAGCCACTGGTGCTCAGCTCTTTCAGTCTTTTCTGCCCAAAGTTTCCACTGGGATCCTGTGAAGCTCAGCTTCCTGAGTGGTAGTATTTCAGGCATGAGCAGCCAGTGCCTGACTCACATCATTGTCTTTGAAATGAAAATAACTTATACTAGCTATGTTGAATGACCCATCAGATCCACCATTCTGAGCAATGTTTAAAGTAGTGATTGTTAAACTTACAGGGAAAACAACGATATTTGTCATTGAAATATTCAGCTAGAAATCATGAAAATACAGTCCTTAAGTTTTGGAAAAGCATGAAAATATTTTTTTAAAGTCTGAAGACTAGCAATAAGAAAGTAATTTAAGCAGAAGTGATAGGAAATGTATCTGCTTGTTTGAGTTTAGGGAAAGGAAATAGATAAAAGCTTCACAGTTATCAGGAAACAAATGTGTTTACAAAATCTTCTCCAGAGCCATTTGTTAGTTTAAGAACAAGTCCTCAGATAAGTGAGCATCCCAAATCCAGTGCAGGGGAAAAAACGTTACACCTATGTCTTATAAAGATGTAAAAGGGTTCCAAATTACTTACTTGAAGAAGTAGCAATTTCTGTTGGCAAGATGCATGAAAAGTGTGAGCCGCGTGGGTATCCATTTGTGACAACAGAGCAGAAATCAGCCCCTGCTCTGACAATAAAAAAAGTGACAGATAATATAGAAGTAATCAATCTGAAAGGTATAGAACACTTAAACCATGAAATGCCTAAAAAGCCATGAGGAAGATCTTAAAATCAATATAGGATGCTACTGGAATTTAGAGTAATGACTCACGAGTAGGAATATCATATTGGTCTCAGAAAAGATTTTTGTTAAGGTCAACAGCAAGGAGTTTAAGAATCTATGCTTCGGGGCTGGGAAGGTACCTCAGTGGTAGAGCTCTTGCCTTGCATGCCTGAGGCCCTGGGTTCGATTCCTCAGCACCACATAAGCAAAAAGAAAAAAAGCTGGAAGTGGTGCTGTGACTCAAGTGGTAGAGCTCTAGCCTTGAGCTGAAGACAGCGTCCAGGCCCAGAGTTCAGGCCCCACGACTGGACCCCCCCCCCCCCCCCCCCCCGCCATAAAAAGGATCTATGCTTCTTCATTTAAAAAAAGAAAGCATTGCCTGTGCAGGTGGCCCATGTATATTTCCCTAGTAAATCAGGAAGCTGAAATCTGATGACTGTGGTTCGAAGCCAGTGAGACTCTTATCTCCAATAAGCTACAAATGCAAGCAGGAAGTGGAGCTGTGGATCAAGCCTTAGAGCACTAACCTTGAGCAGAAAAGCTCAGGGAGAGTGCTCAGGTCCTGAGTTCAACCCCAAGACCTACACACACACACACACACACACACACACACACACACACACACACACACACACACATCATTGTGTGATTTTTATTAGAAAGAGAGGGAAAGACTGTATGCTGCAAGTGACTTCAATGGCTGTTCTGTAGCATTTTAGTCTGTAATTAACTTCATCCCAAACTATTTTATAAGAACAAAACCATATTCCTTCATTAAAGAGCAAGATAGCAAAAAGCAGAAAACCTAATAACTACTTAGTTCTAGGGAGACTTAACTGGTTTTATTAGAACTTTGCTTAAAATATTCAAATGCAAAAAGTGTAATTGCTTGGATCTAGGAAGCTAAGAGGCAGTAAATCACATTTTTTTTTCAATGTGTATGACTGGAAAGTCAAGGGCAAAAAGTACTTCTTGATTTAATTTAGAAAATCAATCACAAAAATTAAACATGTATCTAAGGGGAAAGAAATAATTGCTATATTTTGGTGCATTTTGGAACTTCTTTTGTTCTTTCAGTTATTGGAAAATTAATAACAAAAGGAACAATTCTAGGTGTGCTTATACTAATAGAATACCTACTTCTCATTGGTAAGTACAGTTCTGAATCCACTGGATATTGAATAGAAAGTTCTAACACCAATTTCTTTTCCTAGATAAACATGGGGTTGAAATGATTACTTTTCTTTTCTGGAATTAGATATAATGAACTCTTTTGGAATTAGATTTAACGATTTCCATGGTCAACTTGGTATTAGCCTTTGCTGCAACAATAAGGAAACTGGAAAATGTTTAGTTTTATTTCATCTTTTAGAAAGCAAGACTAGAAACTTCTTTAGTACAATTCTTCTCTGTCCCTCACCACATTTCCAGGGCCTACCAAAAAATTTCAATTCTAAATTGCACCACCCCCAAAAATTTACTCCTTCTTCCCTCCCTCCCTCCCTTCTTCCTTTTTTTCCCCCTTTCCTCCCTCCCTCTTTCCTTCCCTCACTCCTTCGTTGGTTGCTTTCTTTCTTCCCTCCTCCTATCTGCCTTCTCTCCCCCCTCCTTTCTTCCTTCCTTCCCTCTCTCATTCCTTCTCTCCCTCCCTTTTTTTTCTCCCCCCTCCCTCTCCTTCTTTCCTTCTTTCCTTCCTTCCTTCCTTCCTTCCTTCCTTCCTTCCTTCCTTCCTTCCTTCCTTCCTTCCTTCCTTCCTTCCCTTTTTCCCTCCTTCCTTCCTTCCCTCCCTCCTTCCTTCCCTCCTCCCCTTCCTCTGGAAGGAATAAGTCACCTTATCAAAAAAGAATTATTTCTAAAGACTCTCTGGAATAGTCTAGGAATCATGAAGCAGCAGTGATGTAAACTAGTACAACCACTCTGGAAGGCAGTTTGAAGATTCTTCAAAAAAAAAGAAACATAGAACTACCCTTTGATCCAGCCATACTACCCTTGAGCATCTATCAAGAGCATTACAAATCAGAATATGGTAAAGGCACTTGCATATCTATGTCCATTGTTGCACTATTCATAATAATCAAGTCATGGAAACAGCCCAGATGCCCTACAACCTATGAGTGAATCAGGAAAATGTGGTACATATATCCAGGGGAATTTTGCTCATCTATTAGAACAATATTATGATATTAGTAGGAAAATAGTGGAACCTAGGACAATTATGTTAAGTGAAATAAATCAAGCTAAAAGAGACAAGTGGTACATATTTTCTTTCATATGTAAAAGCCAGATTTAAAATACAAAGCATTCATAATAACATAGACAGAGCTCTATGCATACACAACAAACACATATGGTTCTATACAACCAATGAACTGTTATCAAAAGGAATACCAGGAAGTGGAAAGATGTTTGTTGGAGGAGGGCATAAGATGGGCACAGGAATGTAGGACCATGAGTGAGAAAATATAGTCATTATATTTAAAAGTACATTCTGTAAAAGTGAACTATGAACCTTCAGGAGGATGAAAATGGGACAGAACAATGGAAGGGGTGGCATTGATCAACAAGTGTTATACTCATCACCTGACTTACAGAATTGTAACCACTTTGTACAACTACCTAATATTAATTTTTTATTATTTTATTATTATTATTACTAATATTTTTAAATAAGAAAAACTGGGTACTGGTGGCTCATGCATGCAATCCATACTCCTGACTACTCAGGAGGCTGAGATCTAAGGATCACAGTTCAAAGCTAGCTGGAGCAGGAAAGTCCATGAGACACTTATCTCCAGTAAACTACTCAGAAAAAAATGTAAGTGGCACTGTGGCTCAAGTGGTAGGGCACTATTCTTGAAAATAGAGAGGTTCAGGGATAAGACCCAGGTCCTGAAGTCAAGCCCCACCCAAGACAGGCAAGAAAGACAGAGAGAGATAGAGAGGAAGAAGAACAGAAGGAACAAGAAGAAAAAGAGGAGGAGGAGAAGAAAGTGGAGGAGGAGGAGGAGGAGAAAAAAAGGAGCAGGAGGAGGAGGAGGAAGAGGAGGGGGAAAAACAAAATGGTGAAGCACAATTAGAAATTACAGACAAGGTGATAAATGCCACTTTGCTTTTATGTGGCTGTTTTGCTACCTGAGAGATGTTTTTTTAACCTTGATGGTGATATTTCCATACATATGTTATATATTTTGAGAAAGGTTTCAGGTTGGCCGGTTATCATAAACATGCTCTGTATCAGCAAAGCTAACCATGGTTGCTTGCTTCTTTTACCCAATATTTCTATTGAACTATGTGAAATTGGGACCATTTTTTAAATAACACTTCTCTATCTGCAATGGAAATAGCTCTTCATAAAATGCATTTTAAATGCCTCATTGTATGTACAACTAAGCATGAGTCATCAACTTTTCCAATCAGTGAACCGCCATGAAATTCCCCCAGTACTGGGGGGATTTTATGCTTCTGAATCCTTTCCATGTCTGGGTTGACTGGTCTGTGCTCCTGGCCTTAATACAATCACAGGCTCCATCCATGGGCTCCATTTTTTAAACCACAAGACAAATCGTTCTCTCTTCTGGCTCTTGGAAGAGTAGCCAATTTTCAAATATTTCCCCAAAGTGTTTAGCAACAATATCCAGGAGATATTTAATATTCCATCCAGACTAAACAAATGACATAATTTTAACTGTTTTTCCCCCTGCTTAATTTTTTCATCTGCAATGAGACTGCCAGAAAGTAATGTACCAAAATTCCCTTGATTGTTATTTGTTATCAAGTTGATTGATTTTTAACTTAGTGTTGTTATTTGAAATTCAGTTTGTAGTACAAGCAAGCATCAAGGGTTCATGTTAAAATTCCCAAGAAGGGTACAGTGTATTTTGAGCAAGTTGATCACCTATACTTTATAGTCTCTTAGCCCCTCTCTGTCCTGTGTCCTTTCTGAAAAAACATTTGATGAGTTTTTGTATTGCTCTCTGCATAGATATATAGGCCGTAAACCTTGATCCTCTTCACTATCCAAAACACCCTCCATTTCCCTCTCCTTTACACTCAACTTTCATTATGATTGTGGGTTTATTTTCCCTCCACATGTGAGTAAAATGCAACAAATTTGAATTTGGTGTTTTTCATTCAATATAATAATTTCTAGTTGTATACATGTTTCTGCAAAGAGCATAATTTCATTCTTTTTATGGCTGAGTAACACTTCATTGTTGACATGTTTATATGCCACAATTTTTATGCTACAAGTAAACACGAATGTGCATTTAAGCCTATTGCATGTATGTTGATTTATACACATTCAGACATATGCCCAAAGTGTTATAGTGGGATCATAAGGTAGATCTCCTCTTAAATTTCTGTTGTTGTTGTTGTTGTTGTTGTTTTTGCATTCATACTGATTTAGTCTTATCAATACTTTATGAAGATTCCTTTTCTCCCTAGAATAAATTACAGTTTTGATTGTTGTTTATTTTCTTGAAGATTGATATTCTGATAAAGAATGCTAAAAAAAAAGAATGGATAAAGAAATTGACCATTTCTTCATATGTTTATTAGCCATTTGTATTTCTTAGACCTGTTTAACCTTGTTATCCCTTTTTTCATTGGATTATTTGTTCTATGTTTTTGAGGTCTTCGTGTATTCTGGTTATTAATGTTTTGTTTGATAAATAGATGATATTTTCTCTCATTCTTTGGTCTGTCTCTTTATTCTGTCTCTTTAATTTCCACAACCTTTTAGTTTAATATAGTCCATTAGTCAATTTTTGTTTTTATTTCCTGGGCTTTGGAGTTTGATTCAGAAAATATTTGCCTCTGCCTAAATTATCAAGTACTTTCCCTGTAATTTTCTATCGAAGTTCCAAAGTTTCAAGTCTTTGTTACTGATTTTGTTTTCTTTTTCCAATATTTTTTATTGTCTTTAAGTAGTTGTACAAAGGAGTTGTCATTTAACAAAGAAATTTATGAGTACAAGATCTCACCCTCACCAACAATCTCCCCATACTGAGTTTATGCTGAATTTCTCTTTGTTCTTTTGAGCTTCTTAAAATAAAATTTTAACTCGTTGATTTTAATTCTTTTTTTTTATAATATGGGCATATAAAACTATTATCTATTTAAGAATAGCTGTAGGTATGTCAAACTAATTTTGATTTTGTATCTTTTCACTTTTATTCTAACCTAAATGTTCTAATTCCCCTAATCAATATCTTTTTGAAACCCATGGGATATTTAAAAACGTGTTGCGTAAAGATTTTCTAAACATCTTAGTGTCAGCTGGGAACAATTAATTCTACACTGGGGTCAAAGAACATACAGTGTTCAAGTTTGTCTGAATTTACTGTGTCTTTATAAAGCGTCTATTACACAATAATGTATTGTCTATTTAGGAAGAAGTTCTTGGTATGTTTGGAAATACTACATTCTGTAGTTGTTAGATACGATATTCTGCATATCTCAGTGATGTCAAGAGGATTAGTATGTCCACAACTTCCATAAACCAAGCAAATGTTTACTTATTCTATCAATTATTGATGTGCTAAATATCTGTGCTATGCTTGCAGATTTATGTTTTTTTCACTTTGCTCTCTGTATTTTGAAGCTAAATTAGACATTCACACATATTTATGGGTATATTTTTTATTTCGAATTAACTTATCCCTATGTCCTTTATTAAGACTCTTTGCCTTAATATGTATCTTGGCACTGAAGGAAAAAAATGTAACCTAGGTAGAAAGTAACCCAAAAGACCACGTGGACATAAGTCAAGTAGAAGAAAAGATTTATTGCCAGCAGAGCTGACAAGGATAAGTTCTCATGAGGAAAGGGAGAAAATGGCGCCCTCTGGCACCTTGGAGGCCCCTTTTATATAGAGGGCCGGAAATGGGCAGTGCCTACCTACTGCGCAGGCGCTGCCTTCAAGGGCGGAGATTAGGTCTCAGAGGTGGGCATTTCCTGACAGGCATGAATATAAACATTCTGAAATGTTATGCTCCTTATGCCTGGCATATCTCTTTGCATCCTGTTAGATTGTCTCTCTGTGTTTTCATATTTAAAGTTCATTTCATCCAGGTTTGGTGACAGATGTCTGCAGTCTCAATTAATTAGGAGATGGGGGCCGAGTAATTAAGATTTCAAAGCTTGCACAGGCAAATGCTAGTGAGACCTCAATTCAAACAACCTATGAGCTGGAGAAGTAGTTCAAGTGGTAGAGCACTTGAATGTGAGTACCTGTAATCAAGACGAATGAAAAACACCATCACCAAAAAAAAATCCAAAAAATACCAAGTTCATCTCACATAGATTATGTTTAGCTGTATCTGTAATTAGTAAACACTGCTTCTTATTGGACTGTTTACGTTTTCATAGTTTCATTATCATCTTACTAAAATTTACTATTGGCATATTCTCTATTTCCATCTTTTATTTATTTCCTTAAATATGGAAGTAGATAGATAGATAGAAAGATAGATAGATAGATAGATAGATAGATAGATAGATAGATAGATAGATAGATAGATAGATAGATAGATAGATAGATAGATAGATAGATAGATATAATAAATGGCTTGGTGTCTATCTCTACTGACTTTTATTTACACAATTGTTTTGGAAAGAAGAGTAGCATGATGCCATATTACCTCTTGGTGTTTCACCTAGAACTTAGCGTTTTTGTTCCTGCTACTTTGGCTGGAAATAAATCCAGAACTCCAGCAGGGTAGAGACGGATTTGAGGGGAGAAGGGACCACATGTGGATATTTAGTGAACAGTAATTGTAACGCTTATGGTTGACCTTTCTGGTTATAAGGGGCTCTTTCACTCCCTTCTTAGGACAACATTCCCTCCCCCCAAAAAAAAAGAGGACAAAGGTTTCTATCTCAAGCTTACGTTTCAAAATCTCTAGGTTGCAACTGAGGAGAAATATGAATACAGTTTAACTAACCCTCCTCAGCCTCATCCAATGTTTCTGAAAAGAAGTGAAACAGAAGCAATAAATACATCTCACAAAGTGAAAGAAAGGGAGAGGTCCAGATGTCCAGCTATCTGTAGTTCATAACAATTAGGAGATCTTCAAGCCTTGCTGGGTCTCACAAAAGGCAAGAGTCGCGTCCTCCACATGTCTACTGTACCACCAGGGAGGAGTTCCCTGCTCATTAAATTCCAGACTCTGGGACTTCCCTCTGGTTTTCCAGATGTGAGATGGCCATGTCTGAAGTGTTTGCTGTGGAATATGCCCTTGTCATGGATAAACATTTTCCTAAAGACACGCCATGGAGAGTTTGAGGTCTAAGAACTTCAAGGAAGTCCAAGAACTTCAAGGAAGAGAGGTCAAGTAATTAATCAGGGACCTCATGGTTATAACTTCCACTCCAGGAGCATTCAAAAAACAAACTTCCCACTGAATACTACTAGTTGGTTTGACTGCTGGAATCACACCCAGTGTTTCATTTATTCATTCTCTCCTTTCCTCTCCCTCTCTCTCTCTCTCTCTCTCTCTCTCTCTCTCTCTCTCTCTCTCTCTCTCTCTCTCCCCCCCCCCCCTCCCCTCTGTCTCTCTCTCATTTCTAATGTCTCTCAGCACCGTACTAGAGTTCTCAAACTCAGGGCCTTGGATAGGGCAAACCTCTAGCCCTTGTTTGTTGTTGTTTTTGTTTCCACATGCCTGATGCTCCTCTGTATTTAAAGAGAGCACTCTAGAGCCTGTCACGTTCAGGAGAGAAAGTCTCCTTAGCTTCCCTTTTTCCCCTGAGGCACTTCTATTAGATATGGGTTTTAAAACAGGTGAGCAGGCCAGCCTTTAAATCTTATCTTTGCCCTCAGGGCTAAATTTTAACCAGCTTTTGTCTGACAAAGGCCTTTTCAATTTTACCTCTTACTGTTAGGAGTGTATAATGGCATAACTTTCCCCAGATTTCAGCTTTCAGGTTGAAATATTCTTCACTGAACCATCTTTCTCTCCAGGCTTTGTCAAATCCAGTAAATAGCGACCATTCCAGGTTCATGAGGCTGCCTTTTCTAAATTTTAGAGCTCATTTGCTCATATGATTGGCATTGCAAGTAATCACAAACTATAACATTATAAAATATCAGTATCTTGGCTGATGAGCTTGATCTAAATCACGATCTCTTCAGCTTCTACCAGACTATTCACTAAATATTCTAGCCTAGGCTTAGTTGTGGGGTGTGCGTGTGTGTGTGTGTGTGTGTGTGTGTGTGTGTGTGTGTAAGAGAGAGAGCAAGAGAGATTTTTTTCACCTCCTTATATTAAATTCTAATATTAATCAGGATATATAAAGTATCCTTAAAGAAAAATCTCCAAATATCAGTGGTTTATGACTACTAATATGTATTTCTGATTCACAAAAGTCTATTTGGTCTATAATTCTCCACAGTATTTCAATTAAATAAAGTAACACAGTGCTAATTCCCTTCCCACCACTTTCTACAAGCCCCACTTGAGGCTTCTGTGGTTTCTGATGATAGAAGAGAAAGAAGGAAGGTCATGCACTACCTTTTAAATCGTTTGGCTTCAGAATGATCCATGTTTTAGATCCCCTTTTATTTGTAACCTATTGATCAGAAATAGTCTCATGCAATGAAACTTTCCTAATTGCAATGAAGCTGGGAAAGGAGGGAACACCCCTGGGTTTTTGTAAGCAGTATTTCCCACAAATGCTACTATAATCCTGAAAAATGTACAGAAGTAGGACTCAGTATTGTGCTTTCTGATGGGCTGGGTGAGACTTAATTTTTACAGTAAACAGGAAATAAAATAGGAGTTGAAGAGTTCAGGACATTTGCAGAGAGACTATATTAATGCAGTATAAATTGGAAAGTTAGTGAAGAGATTTTATAAATATAGTCTGAGTCTGGGAAACAGTAGAGTTAAAACTCTTTTTATACTCTTATACTTTCTCAGAAAAAGATAGGACTTTTGAGGAAATAGAGATATACCAATTTGGAGGGAACAAGCATATGAAATGTGATTATGAGGAATACTTCTGATTTTTGGCAAGAACCAAATAGCAAACTAGGAAGCAGTCTAATTTTAACTAATTCCAAAAATCCGCAAAAGCAAATTCAAATCAGAAGTAGTTAGATATGTAGATATTAAGTTCAACATTAATAGGTTTAAAACTGTTTCAGCCATCACAGTAAAAGATTCCTTAAACACTAGACTGAAGAGGATGGAGGCTATTTTGGAAGAATACAGTGTTGATGGGCTGTAGTTGGTAGGTCACTTTTGCAAGCATAATGTGGTCTCTCAGATCTTGCATTTCACCTTCATTGATCATACAACACTCTTTTAGGGGAAAAAATGGGGACAAAAATGGTAACTCAAGGTTTTACTGTTTATAGAAAATAATGAACACATTGAAACTGATTCTTTTCTTATCTTTTTCAAATTATCAATAGAATTTGAAAAAAATGTATAAGAAATGTTAAAGAAATGAGGATCTATGATTCTGGAGAAATTACTCTTTGTTGAGTTCAGTATGTTTTTAAAATTATTTTTTCCTTGAGTCTTTTCATTGTATTTCTTTAAGAATTACTTTGACTCCAGTCATGTTTCTGCTATTTACAATTTTTCAAGACCCGATATGATTTCAGGTGAGATTTTTGAACTAAACTATTTCAATAGGTATTTTCTCATATCTTAAAAATTTGAAATTTGTAAACTTTAGAGGAAGAGAATAAAAATGCTACAATTAACAAATTAATATTAGGTATGACCAGTTAGAATGCCATGCAGGCTGGCTTCCAATATTAAAACTTTGTGTCATTTAAGGATAAATCTTAGAACAGGCATGTAAGAGAGGACAAATTTAAGGAAAGCAAAATAAAATCACAAATGACATCTACTGAAAAAAAAAAAAACCTTGAAAGGGAATTGTCTTTAATTAGTTCACAGTTGGAGATTGTTCATACTGCTTATTTTAGTTAAGTCTTTCATTTGAAGAGAAACAAGCTATTTAACTTTCAGGATGCTTGCGGGGAGTTGGGGGAGCAGCTTGAAACCCCTGTCTCATTGAATGCAACTCTGTCCTCAATATAGTCTAATTCTTGTAGAGGAAAAAAATTAACTGCAGAATATGATATCTATTGAAGTTTGTTATACATTAGCAACAACAATGAGGAAAGGTAAGTTAGAAAACTAAACTCATAATGTTTGGGTCACTAATATTTATCATAGTCAGTAAAATTGGCAGAGAGGCAGATCTACATAGACATTACTTCCACTAGAACTTAATACAAAACCTAAACCTGTTCTGCGTGGAAAAAATATCTTGTTTTAAAGTATGTGTCATATTTTTGAAGGGAAGAATGTAAAGAATAAGGGAAAGTCTGCTAAATAGGCTATTTTCTCTGGTTTTATCAAATTTTGTGCATAAATATGCATGTTCAAAAGAGAATGAAACTTTATAATATTCCCTAAGTCTGTTACTTTGCAAAATCTTTGCTCTGTAATGTAGCCATTATCTTTTTTTTTTTTGGGGGGAGGGGGTCCGGTCATGGGGCCTGAACTCTGGGCCTGAGCGCTATCCCTCAGCTCTTCAGCTCAAGGCTAATGCTGTACCACTTGAGCCACAACATCACTTCTGGCTTTTTTCTTTTTGCTTATGTGGTGCTGAGGAATCAAACCCAGGGCCTCATGCATGCAAGGCAAGCACTCTACCACTGAGCCATCTTCCCAGCCCCTGTAACCATTATCTTTTCTGTAATTCACATAAGATCTACTTAGTTAGACATCTCTGTATAATAATATTGGGAAGCACTATATAGCTAGGACTTCATGAAACAATAGAATTTTTAACCGAGTTGGACAGAGTGTGTCTTAAATTGTACTACGAGACATTTTGTGGGTTTTCTATAACATGGACTAAATCTTCAAAACTGTGAGCAACTGTACATTGATCTGTCAGGTATTCATTACAATAACCAAAAGCTGCCTAACCTAAATATTTCCTAGTTTCCTGGTCTCAAACTCTGTGTCATTCATAGAATTAACACATATTATTTAGGAAGACTATTATTATTATATTATATATTTATTGTATGTTAAGAAGACTATTACTAGAAAGACTAATATTAGGATTCATGCCTTTGAGATTCTTTGAACATCCTCTTTGATTTCAAATTCAGGAACCACACCCTTTACACACAAAGAAATAAAGAGATTGTGCAAATGAGAACTAGACAATTCATAAAATTATCATTTATATCTTTTGGCCAGAATAGTATCTCGTTATCTGCATGAATACTGAGGGGATCTAAGTCTAAAAGCCATCAAGTAAAAGGAGAAGATTGTTAGAAATAAATATTGGAAAACTCAACCCAGATTCTAACATGCCCTAAATTCATCTCCTTCCCAGACAAGCATTCTTCCCTCTACTATTTGGGATAACTGATTCTAAAAACTAAAGTCTTAAATCTTATTAAGCAGAACTATGTTTATTATTTATTTAATAATAAATCAATATAATATGTTTACTTTTTTGCTTAAGATATCCAGTAGGGTAACATTTAGATCTGAAATTTAAGTTTGCACATATTTTATAAATTCTAAAATACTTTCTAGAATTTTATAATTCAATTGTAAATACTAGTTTTAAATTTTATTCAATATCTATCTTAATTTTATATAGATTCCTAATTGAAGAGTTTGTATTTTATATAATTTCAGTAATATTCCTGAAAAATTGAAGGAAACTTGCCAAAAATATTGATAATATGATTGTGTTAATTTAAATTCTCCAATTAAGTATATATATATACATATTTATATATAATAAATACACTATAGATTGAGACAGACTTGTGAGACTAAAACTGTTATAATAATGTTTGCAAACACTAAGTATAAAACTTTTTAATTTTCCAAAAATATTGTCTGATTATGTATTTCTAAAACCAATTATTCATGCACCAACAGATACTAACTAGAAAGGGAGATCATTTTTATGTGTCATGTGATTTTGAGTAAATTAATTATTTGGTATACAAACACATAACAGGGTTCTACATAACTCTTTTGACAAAGTTTGTATAAAGCTTGCTAATTTTGATTAATATAAATGATAATCTGAATTATTTTGCCCAAAGCTTTTTCTTTCAATATAGTATCTAATATTGAATAGTTTATACACACATACATAATAT
Source organism: Dipodomys spectabilis (assembly GCF_019054845.1). Taxonomy (NCBI): domain Eukaryota; kingdom Metazoa; phylum Chordata; class Mammalia; order Rodentia; family Heteromyidae; genus Dipodomys; species Dipodomys spectabilis. The sequence goes on along the minus strand of NW_024870701.1, from coordinate 13,453,883 downwards.
AGTTGTTTATATATGTATGGACACATACAGACACTACGTTAACTAAATTACCTTTGAGGACTTTTTTATTGTTTTTTTAGTAACATAATATACATCCATCAAAGTTTTCATATAACTCTTTTCTAAGTAAGAGTAAAATAAACCCTCATGTCTTGTTAATAGGAAAAAAAAGGATGAGTACCATTTGTGCTGTGTAAAACAAATAAGCTTTTCCATATTTTTTCATACAGCTAGAAATAAACATTTATAGGAGTTTATATAAAAAAAGTTGTGCACTGTTTTTCAGTGTCTGGGCATTCCTGGATGTTTAGCATGCTAGCAGAGCACAGAGTTTTCATATGGAAGGCTTCGTATCTATCAGGAAGGTGAGGTAATCGAAAATGACAGTACTTTTATATATCTTGCACATAATTTTCCCAGTTGAACTCATGGAGTGATCAGGCTGGACATTATTATTATTGTTGTTGTTGTTGTTGTTGTTGTCAGACGTGGGGCCTGAACTCTGGGCCTGGGCACTGTCCCTCTGCTCTTTAGCTCAAGTCTAGTGCTCTACCACTTGAGCCACAGCACCACTTCTGGATTTTTCTGCTTATGTGGTGCTAAGGAATCGAACCCAGGACCTCATGAATACAGGGCAAGCACTCTACCACTGAGTCACCTTCCAGCCCTATTCCATTATTAAAGGTGTGTAACTTTACATACTTTTAGATTAAATGATTGGTATAGAGGAAAACACACACACACAAATGGCTAAAGAATAGATTCTAAATATTCACCTTGTCCACTTCCCATTACACTATTTAATTACAGAACTGCTCAGTTGTAGCTTTATGTTCAGTTGAAACCTTTCATAGAAAAAGAGCAGCAGAGTGATGTAGAGCGTTTCTTTGTTCCCTGATCATGATCTTGTGATTCCCCACATTTTGCACCTCCTTTTTGGCCAGTAGCAACATCTATGATAGCAACATTCTTAATTTAGCTTATGTAGGAATAGGGATGCAGAAACTAAATCCACCTGATTTGCTATGGAAATTGGCTGTCTAAAGTAGAAAGCACATATCCACTTGAAAGGAAGTCTAAGCAAATTAGTTGATGCTTGGAAATAATTGCTTTTCCAGATGGGCTTATAATGGATTTATGAAGTATAAATAGAACATACAGCAAAGTTACCTAGATTAGAGATGGAAAGGTTGTGAGTTTTTATAAACAGAACCATCCTCAGTTCACATAGCTTCTTTTCAAGGAATAAAATTTGTAAGAGTTTATAATGATGTAAATATATATAATACTAATATGGTGATTTTCACTAGCTTTAATACTAGCTCATTTAAGGGGAGACTTTGTATTAAATTTAATTACATATAAAAGCCTGGTGCCAGTGTCTTACTTCTGTAATCCTAGCTACTCAAGAGGCTGAGATCTGAGGATCATGGTTCAAAGCCAGCCCAGTTAGGAAAGTACATGAGACACTTACCTCCAATTAATCACCAAAAATCCAGAAGTAGAGCTATGGCTCAAGTGATAGAGCCCTATTCTTAAGCAAAAAACAACAACAAAAACTCAGACAGCACTCAGTCCTAGAGTTCAAGCCTCAGCGTGCACGCGCAGGCGTGGGCACACACACGCGTGGGCACACACACACACACACACACACACACACACATGCACACACACATTTGCACTATTTTATACTGTTTTATGAAAACAGTTTGAACATAGCAAATACATTGTTTGCTTTAAAAAATAAAGCTTACAAATGAGACCACAAAGTATATCCTCAGTAAATGTTGGTAAATGAACTGAATAAATTAATAAAACCTACGCCATCGATAGATCAACAATTTTAATTTATTTCATCATATTTGTATTGGCACAGAAAAAGGGCTATTTCAAAATAACAAATTGACCTCTCAATGTCTCTCTCTCTGTGTCTCTCTCTCTGTCTCTGTCTCTGTCTCTTTCTCTCTCCCTCTGGTGCTTGACCTCTTACTCTATTTTACATTTAAATTGGCCCCAAAGGAGGGAATATATTTCTTTTTCATTTCATCTCTTAAATTATATGTATATAGCTTTGAGATCTGGATATTGTCTGTTTGTTCAAATACTCACTGCTCAGCCTCCATGACTAAGAGATAGGTTAGTACATAACAGACACTCAACAAATTATATATCAAATGGATAATCACGGGTATGGTTTTGAATGCATTATAAAATTCCCCCATTTGTCTCCTGATTCTTTACTAGTGATTTATGCAAAGTGGAATTCATGTATTAAAGAATTCTTTATAAATAAGTTTGTCTTTTAATTTTCTTCAATCATTGTTTAGGAACACAGGACAGTACTAAGGAAAAACAACAAAAGTAAATTTTTTCTGAACTTAAAATACTTTGAGTGAAACATGACTTGTTTTCAAAATGAGACTGCATTTCTTTGAACAGTCAAATTAAATAACCCCAGGTCTTTCTGTGTGGGCACATGTGTGTTATCTTACTTTAGGTCACACATGTAGTGTTCTTCTGTTCCATTCTCTCAACTAACTGCCTTTTTAGACAAAGCAACAAAAGCTATGCATATGAAAAAGAGATACTATGTACTTGAAAGGTATTCCATCAAGAAACTGCTAGCTCACTTATAGTTAGGTATCACTTTTAAATTTTTTAAATTTATTTCAGTTATGCATGTTATTCTGTGATATGTTATTTTGCATCATATAATTTAGTTTTTTTATTACTAATACTATGTCAGATGGACTTTAATATGCATCTTCAGGATAAGTCAGGTTATCAGCTTTTATATCATATTTCATTTTAAAGTAGCATACATTTTGTGTATTTATATACTCATACTTTGACCACTACTATTTCTATTAATATAGTACTGGAGTTTGAACTTAGCACCTCAGTATTTGCTAAGCCTTCCTGATAACTCTGCTTTCTGCTGTTTATTTTGGAGATAGAGTTTAATGGACTTTTCTCTTCAAACCAGCTTCAAACTGAGATCCTCTGAATCTCAACCTCCTGACTAACTATGATTATAGGTGTAAGCCAACAGTGCCAGGCTTAGTTATTACTATTTTCGAATTAAAATTTTAGCTTTGCTATTATCTATGCAAATTACACTTTAGAAGCTTAACTTTGGTTGTGGCAATAAATCCAAGAGGCTTTTCTTGATTATTGTATACAAAGTTACTAAATATGTTGCACATTTTACCTTCATCTTTTCAGTTTGTATTTCTGTATTTTTTTATGCAAATGATCACCTTATTGTTTAGGGACAACTGAGATAAACATATAAGTTTATTTTTATTTTAAACATGTATTTTTTATTTTTTCTAGAATATCCCTGTATTAGTTAGAATTCCATTTTGGGGGAATGATCCTTTAATTTTGGGTATTATGATAGAGATGAGCACTACTAATTATGAACTGAAAAAATAGATACCTTTGGCACATTTGTAAAAATTAGCACCTAATTTCTGGTTTACCCTCCTGAAAACTAAGCTAACCTAATTGTACTGGCATTTCTTTTGCTAATAAAAGGGAAACATGGAAAAACTCACATTTCACATGTATAGTATCCAAAGAATAAATTTGTTATCCTGAGGAGGGAGCTTACAACCTGACACTTATTAGCTGCTTAGTAAGTGTTAGAAGCGAATAAAGATGGTAAGGGAAAGAAGGAAGAAGAAAAGTCAAGGGGAATTCTAGTCAGTTCTCATATGGGTCTTAACAACAAAAATCTCATTTTGAAGGCAGAGGCCATTTTCCTAAGATTCGGCTATGAAAAGTCTCCTATGTGTATGGAATAAATTACATGTTTCAGTAGCTAGTAGCTAACATTTTGTAGCTACTATTAATTTTTTCTCAATTGCATTAAAATGTTCTGATCGTTATTAGAAAATTTCTCAAAACATTGGAGATAATTAAGGATTCAAGCTTGTAATCACTGTTTTAAAAACTGCCATTTGTAAACAGGCTTATGTTGAAATGCATCTGAGATCTAAGCAAAGGCTCAACAGTAAGGCTTTTTAGTAAGGTCTTTAAAAATTATCTAAACTCTCCATTATGAAACTTCACAAAACATGTCTCTAAATATTAGGGACATTTAATCAAAACTGTATGTCTAAGCAAAATGTAAAGAAATAGGAGGGATTGACATGTTTAAAAAAAAGATTATTCCTAGATATCTGTAAATTATTATGAAAGTCTTCATATTGTATGTTCCAGATGCGAACTTTGATCCACATATTTCAACCATTTCATACACATTCTTTACATTTTTCTGCAATTGTAGGCAGAATAGGTTGGCTTAAGACCAACAAACATATAATAGAGGCAAAAAAAAAAATCATCACTACGAGAGCACATTCAATGATTTTCATCTTGGGTTACTCTTTTGAAAAAGAAAAAAGTACCTCAACATTTTAAAGCCAATTACATCCTAATTTGTTACTTGATATCTACTTGTTTTGAACTAAAAGTAAAATAGAATTGTTGTCTTTTGATAATTGTAAGAAAATTTAAAAATGTGAGCTAAAGATACATCTTTGGAATCACTCTTTTAGAAATTCCTGCTAATAAGCAGGCACACAATGAAGTCGATGTACATGACAGAGTTCTGTGAAGTGTGGCTTTTCAGAGACTGGGTTTGTGATCTGAAGACTTAAAGGAGAGATCTATAGTTCTCAAGTAGTTTTGGGAAAACATTAATAGACTTAAATGTATAAAACAGTAATAGATACCTCACATACTTGATGCAGAAATTACTTGAAGGAAGATTTAAGTATTAACATAAAATATTTTAAATATTGAAATAAAAGGTAGTCAAATTACCTATCACAACAGATTCTATGAGGCTTACAACAATCAGGAAAAAAAGGTATTTTTCCCTCCTTTCTACAAAACTTAGAGGGCACTAAATACATAGACATAATAAAGTTATACATATTTTCTATTAAACCTGGCTTCATTCCTCAGTTCAAACTAGAATGAGAAATACCGAAGTTCTTCAAGAATTCTATTAAAAATTAATAATTTTCAACATATTTCACTCTCTAGTGACATGTAAATTCATTTCATAAAAATTTTAAATGTTCTCCTGCTTATTGACTGATTTTCACTGACATTTTCAGGAATGTTTCAAAAGTTCAAATGAAAATATCTAGGTTCCCTGTCAAGTCTCTATTATAGCAAAAACTCTTATCTTTTCTCAGAGCTTTTGAGATTTATTCATCTAACTCTCATTAGTGTTAATTGGAGTTGCTACCATAAATTCCACTTGCTCCAAATGGAAAATAGGTTTCTTTAATGCTGTTTTTATTTTTTAATAAGGTTAGACTTAAAATAGAATCTGTATGCAATGGACTCCTTTGCTTTGCAAAATTAAAATGCTTTTAACAACTTTTAGGGTTAGGGAATTGAAATCTGTTGCCAAGTTTCCTTGTGTTAATTCTGGTGCATTCTTACACCATCATTACAAATTATAATTGGTAATTTAAGAAATCAGAGAGTAAACTATAAAAGCATTTTTTTCCAGCAAGCCACCACTGCTTATATACTATTTGTGGTTTTATTTGTAGATTTACTCTGTTAATGGTACCTTATTACCACTATCTAGAAAAACTGTGTTTACTCTTCTTAACACTCAACATACAGAACATACTATGTATTAAGATAAAAGTGCAGTTTTCAAATGGAAAGAGGTACTCACATTCTTTCTCATGAATTTTACTTTTAAAAAATAAATGATAAATCTTTTAAAAATAGATTTGGTTGTTAAGACATACTTCAACTATGGATCATATTTTATGTCCAAATTTATGTCCAAATGTTCTTGAATTATTTAAAACAATCCCCAGCACTGGTAGCTCATACTTGTAACCTATTCACAAGGCTGAGTTCTGAAGACCTTCGGGTGAAGTCAGCCTGGGCAGGAAAGTTTGAGACCTTATTTCTAATTAACCACCAGCAACCTGTAAGTTGTGGCTCAAGTGGCAGAGTGCTAGCCTTAAGGGGAGAAAAAGACTCTCACAAAGCTTAAGGAGGAAAAGGCTGAGGCCTGTGTTCAAACTCCAGGCCCCAGACCCCCTACCCCCCCTGCCCACCCACACACAATTATTGAAGCCCAATCTTCTCCAGAAAACAAAAGTATCTAGGTGTGTGTTTAATTTGCCCTTAGAAATGACATCTTAAAAAATAGATTAAAATAGAACAGTGAATTCACTTTCACTATAGTGCTTCTCTTTCAGACTGTAAAGACACATTCCTTGGTGACAAACAAATTCTTGAAAAGTTTTTGGAACTCAAACTCAAACTCAAAAGAATTGCATCCAAGTAATTTCACCTTCATTATTTGTTTCTTCTTTCAATTTAGACAGCATGTCACCAAAAAAAAAATTATTTTGTTTGAATAATTCAGTAATCCATACTCCTCTATAATAGCCTAGTATTGTTTAAACCCATCAGAGACCATATATATGATTAAAATGTAGGCGAGATCAGGAAGTTGCAAAACAGTGGACCCATTGCAACAATGAGAAGTACAAGTTGTCATGTCGAAAACAAACTTTACAACTTTGCGGGGGGAGGGGGGGGTGCTGGGAAGGGATGTAAAGGGTAAACAAAGGAGGAGGCTGCAATGCTTGATAAGAAATGTACTCATTATCTTGCCCATGTAATTGTAACCCCTCTGTACAGTATGTTCACAATAAAAAAAAAAAAGAAATGTACTCATCTTGCCCATGTAATTGTAACACTTCTGTACAGTATTTTCACAATAAAAAAAAATAGATGCCTCAGGAAAAAAAATAAATAAATAATGAAACAGAAGCAATTCTAGAAAAGGAGAAAAATGTGCCACACAAATGGATACATTTCCCTTTGCATTAGCAAAAAGAAAGAAGGTGATAAGTTGTCTGATTCTCTTTTACTAAAACAAAGCACATAATTGCATCAAGTTTGTATCTGTAAAAAGTCCTGCTGTGAACCAGGCATTAGATTTAGCAGTCTGCCATGGTTTGGTCATTCAGGCAAACCTGGTTTCTATGTCACAACTTTGCTCACCTTTAAGGAAACTGAAGTCTGGGAAGACTACAGAATTCCTCCAAGTTTATACCATTGTACACATTTATCAGTTTCCATCATTTCCCTCAAACAACTGTTCAATACAACTAGTATTTTCTTAATATTTAAATTCTATTGGAAATTTAATGAGTTAATTGGGTGTGGTTTTTAGGATAGCCATGCCTTAAACTGTTATTTTTTTTAATTTAATTTTATTTTATTTGAGAACATACTGTACAGAGGGGTTACAATTACATGGGCAGGATAATGCGTACATTTCTTACCAAGCATTGCAGCCTCCTCCTTTGTTTATCCTTCACCTCCCTTCCCAACCTCCCCCCCACCCAATCCTTCCCCCCCCCCACACCGACATTGTAAAGCTCGTTTTTGACATGACATTTTGTACTTCTCATTGTTGCAACAGGTCCACCTGAATCCTTAAACGACTTGTTTGTCCCCATCTCCTCCACAAGTTATACTGACATCTAATATAGTGAAAGCGGGGGTTACACTGTGGGGGAGGGACATACAAAGCAACAAAGAAATAATCTTATAAATGCGTTAGAAACACATGCATGAAAGAAAAAAAACATTAAAATACATATTTAAGGGTTCGTTTTCCTAACATCACATTATCTGATCTTTTCCGCTTGACTCATACATATACTAGATATTGCAAATAAGGGAAACCATGGGACCTATGTTTCTTTGGGCCTGACTTACTTCACTTAATATAATTTTTTCCAAGCCTTTCCATTTCCTAACAAATGGGGAAATGTCATTCTTTCTGATGGAGCATAGAATTCCATTGTGTATATATACCACATTTTCTTGATACATTCATCTACTGAGGGGCATCTGGGTTGGTTCCATATCTTCCCTATGGTAAATAATGCTGCAATAAACATAGTTGTGCTGGTAGTTTTAGTGTGGTCTTGTTTGTAAACATTTGGGTAAATGCCCAAAAGTGGGATTGCTGGGTCATAGGGGAGCTCTATGTGAAGTCTTTTGAGGAACCTCCATACTGCTTTCCAAAGTGGTTGAACAAGTTTACATTCCCACCAACAATGAAGTAAGGTTCCTTTCTGTCCACATCTCCTCCAGCATCTGTTGTTGTTAGAGTTCTTGATTTTTGCTGTTCTAACTGGAGTGAGGTGATATCTCAATGTTGTTTTGATTTGCATTTCTTTTATGGCTAGGGATGTTGAACATTTCTTCATGTGTCTATTGGCCATCCTTCTTTCTTCTTCAGAGAAGCTTCTCTTTAAGTCTTTCGTCCACTTATTTATTGGGCAGTTGTTTCTTTGAGGATTTGTTGTTGGGGGGTTTGATTTTTTGAGTTCCAAGTATATTTTAGATATGAGACGCTTGTCCGTTGTATGGCTAGTAAAGATCTTCTCCCAATCCGTGGGCTTTCTATTGATCTTGCTAGCTATGTCATTTGCCCTGCAGTAGCTCTGCAACTTTATGCAATCCCATTTGTCCAACCTTTCTTTGATTTGTTGTGTTTCCGGGTCTCTATTCAGAAAATTTCGGCCTGAGCCAAGGAGACCTAGGGTTTCTCCTATTCCATCCTGTAATGTTTTCAGAGTGTCTGCTTTGACTTCAAGGTCTTTGATCCATTTGGAGTTGATTCTGGTGCAGGGTGATATATAAGGATCTAGCTTTAGTTTTCTACATGTAGTTAACCAGTTTTGCCAGCACCATTTACTGAAGAGGCTGTCTTTCTTCCATTCTATTGTTTTAGCTCCCTTATCGAAGATTAGATGGCTATAGGTCTGTAGGTTCATTTCTGGGTTTTCAATTCTATTCCATTGGTCCTGAGGTCTGTTCTTATGCCAATACCAAGCTGTTTTGATTACTATGGCTTTATAGTAGAGTTTGAAATTTGGTATTGATATTCCTCCAGCAGTGTTCTTTCCGTTGAGGAGCGTTTTTGCTATTCGGGGTCTTTTATTGTTCCATATGAATTTTTGGATTGCCTCTTCTATTTCCTTGAAGAATGAGGGTGGAATTTTGATAGGTATTGCGTTGAATTTGTAGATAGCCTTGGGAAGTATTGCCATTTTCACGATGTTAATCTTTCCAATCCAGGAGCATGGGAGGTTTTGCCATTTTTTAAGTTCTGTGTTGATTTCTTTTTAAACTGTTATTTTGTAAGTTATATTTATAGTTTTAAGATTTCTAATATATTTATTTTTCATGAAAGAATATTTCTATTTTAAGCTTTGAAATGAACACCTGCTTTGAATTTTATACTTTGAATAGTGCTTTATAGATTTGTTTCTTTTTTTTAATTTTTATTGTAAAAATACTGTACAGAGGGGTTACAATTACAATGGCAAGATAATGAGTACATTTCTTATTAAGCATTGTTGCCTCCTCCTTTGTTTCCCCTTCCCATCCTTTCCCATCCCCTCCCTCCCCCTGTCAAAGTTGTAAAGTTTGTTTTTCGACATAACGACACGTACATCTCATTAACATCCTAACAGATCAGCATACAAATGTTTTTCAATGAAACTTTTTCATAGTTCATGAAGTTAGTTTCCAAAAGTTAAATATAATTTAGCTTGCTGTATTACAGGTGACTGATTCGATGAAGAAAGTCTAAAGCACCTAAATTAACTGATAGTTTAAATGACCTTTGAGCTTTCTCTCGAGCATTTTCAGATAGAAAATTAATCATCATGAACTCTATCATTAATATATAACATCAATGGAATAATTTAGAAATACGGATGCCATTAACTAGGAGCGCAACATTCAACCCCACCTAATGGATACATTTTAAATTTGTCTTGTTCCTACCAAAGAACACAGCATAGTGGAGTACAAGTAAAGTAACCCTCCTCATCAATATCGTGTAAACCTATAAACAAATTTGGCTTAAAATTGGCTGGCATCCAAGTCAAAGGAAAACTTTGCTGGATTGTATACTTTTGTTAAATGAAAGCAAACCACAGAGCCTATCTATAACACCCTTTGAGAGGACAAAAAAAGTATTAGCCTGCCCAGAGTGCCAATGCAACTGACGTAAAACCCATATGTATTTCTTGCAAGTAGAAGGGGAAACATTCACATCACTCTCAGTCATGATTATTAATACAGTGGTTTTTATTAGTCCTAAACTCTTTTACATTTGTAAACTAAGAGTCTCTCTGAGTCAGAGCACAGTAAGTATGACACAAGCTCGGCAAACATGTGCTTCTAGGTTTTCAGTCCTGAGAAAATCAGGTACTAGCTGAGTGGCCTTAGGAATTTGCTTTACCTCCTGAGGCTTAGTTTCCTCACTTAAACATGAATATTATGCATTCATGAGGTGTTCTTTGAAGATTAAACTGTATTTATAGTGATTTAGGGCAGCGTCTAGTACATGATAGAGCTGCAATGAAATGGTGGTGGCAGAAATAAAATCTTTTTAATAGTTCACTGGTAAGAAAAATCTGAAAATCTTTATTTTAGTATTCTAAGAAAATCAAAATATTATAGTGGCTAAACTGTATATCCTAAATACCATAATCTTACATTTTAAAAGACATTTTAAATCATTTAGTTTCACCAGACCATTTGAACTTTCTTTTTTGACAATGGTCTTCATTCATTGATTCTTGAAATTACATTCCTTAAGTCTGTGTTTTGAATGAAATTTCACTATAAACTATCATAGTCCATTTCTCTGTGAGTTGGGAAATCATACATTTAATCCAGAACTCACTCTTACACTTGTAAATAGCTAAAATGTCTGGAGAACATTTCTATTAGTTTTATTTCTATAAAATTTACTACTTAAGCAGTGTCTTATAAAAAACAATTCCTACTACAATATAAAATAAAATAATGAGCAAGTGCACACTTAAGAGGTCTAAAAAAATCAAGGAAGAAACCTGGAATTTAATCAATTCAAATTAGTTTTGCTCTTATCTACTGAAAATTTTAGCAATTGTTTATCTGAGGATACATTGTAGGTCACATGATGGTATATTTGCAGAAAAAAATCAGCATATAAGTCTATAGACATAACTGATGAAGACCATCCAAATGCTTCTCTGTTTTATTCTGGAATGTTATTATATGGAATTTTTCTAATGGGACCATATCCAAGTTGTACCATTAACAGATGGGATCCTGTTGGGGTTCCACATTTTTAGTTATTTAGGACTTTAGTAAACAGTGATTTTATCCAGTATGTGATTGGAACAGATGTGATCTTATCAGGGTTCCACTTTTTTTCAAGGGTATAAAATTGCCATGATTTGCCGTACAGTGCTGGAGTTTACTTTTTTTGTGTGGTTTTAGAACCAGAGTCCTTTTTAGCCAGAATTTGCCCTTGGGTTCTAAAGCATCATAATAGGGAGTTAATGTTTTATTCTCTATTAATCCCATTAAATCCTTTTAATATTAGAGCATGTGTTGCTTTATAGCATTAACTAGTGTCTTGCACTCAACAGTATTTTCACAGTTTATGACACTGCTTAGGGCATTAACAAACAGCTGTTTGAATTAAATGAGCAGTTAAGGACCCTGTTCATTAACTCAAAAGTTTCATGTATTTTTAATTCCTTAAATCTAATGGTATCATCACCCTCCAAGAAATCTATCTTTGATTATAATTTGCTCTGGCCACTACTGGTTATAGGAGGAAAGTATTATTGTTTTTGAATATGAGTTATACCAGGGGTGGGTATCTCTAATGAATCTTAACTATCTTCATAACAGTTCATTCTTATGGGATATAAAACTTTGAAAGTTGTTTACGGCAGTTGTGTGAAGATTTTCTCCAATTTTGGTTACTGATGACTTCATTTAGCTAATGTAAAGAGGCAGTTGGAACAGAATTATTTGCATTTGAAATGGCACAATCAGAAGTTTGAGACTGACTCATTTACAAAAAAAAAGAAAAGAAAGAAAATTGTATTTGGACAGTGACAGATGATGCAATGCATTCTCTGGTGTAGAGCAAAATGTTATTCATGGCTTTCCTCCATGTAGGGAGAGCACATTTTCCAATGCTTCAGTGGAGTTTTTGCCTGCTATGTGTGGTCATGGTTCTGGAAATCTCCACTTAGTAGTTGGAAAGAAATTGCACAAAGAGGCAGTTTTAAGTGAATGCGCTCTCTATTTTCAATAAGATCTTGACTACTCCATTCCGAAGCCAGGGGTGTCCCTTGGTGGGGTCCACCTGCTTCCTGCAAAAAATAAAAAAAAATAAAGCATGGGTTGCCTGCTTGGTAGATGCTAAGTGTATTTGAGAAGATGAGGGGCTGCCTTAGGACACTTTTGACCTCTCATTTCTACATTTCCCACAAATCACCATATAATTTGATTAACAATTCTCATTTGCCCTAAAGAATAGCTCTTTGATAGAGGAATTCAGTTCACAGATGTTTACATATGAATTGAGAAGATCATAATATTATGAGGTGATACATATGGCTTTAATTCTCACATTTTACCTTTATCTTTTCAAACACCAAGAATTAACAATTCTAGAGACTAACAGAGGCTTGTGTACTTGCTGGAAGGAATGGAGGAACATAATAGAAAAGGTTTATTGTAAGAAGTCAAAAAGATCCTGTTCCTGAGTGAGTAGAAACAGGGGAAGAGACCTGGTTTTCAATCTTGGTCTGTTCTAAGTCAGTCTGCCCTATCTTATCCGTCTTGGGGAATATAGAACAGCCTTTGAAAGCCACTCTTGTAACTCTTCCACTTTGTGACTGGGTATCTCCATGGGTGTCATTACTTGTCCTCATAGTCATTCATCCAAACCCTAGGAGCCCAGGACAAGTGGGAAGTTCAGGCATTTGAAGAGATAAGGTACTCAGAGGATCTTCTGAACTTGACTGCTAAGATTGTTGAGACATCAGAGATGTCCTTTTCCCTTTCTACTACAAAGAGCACAAAGTAATTAGATATAAAAAACAATAAAAATTCAAGCTACTGTGAGATTTTGGCCTTTGAAAATAACATCTGAAAGTGTAGTCAGAACTCTCCCAGTATGATGTTAGCTAAAGAAGAAGCTCTACTCTGCTTAGGTGTGGTTATGAGAATGCTCTCCACTAATTTTAAGGAGTCTGTAGAAAAGACACCTTTCAGATGAATGATTGTCAAAAGCATTATCTTCTTTTAATTATTGAAAAATACTTCAAAGTGTGTATTTGAAGAAATCTAAAAAAATTAAAACTTCTAGTATATTTATACTCCTGTATATGTATATGTACACATGTGAATATAATTTATGTATATACATATAATTTATATATAATATATACTTAATGTATCTCATGAATTGTACATATTTATTTAAAGGCTTATTAAGTATATGGTACTTATATACACTAACTGTAAATGTTTTGTGTACACATGTATATTATATGTATACTTCATGTACTAGTTATGATAGATTGTAGAGTATATATACTACATATCATAGATAACAGTTTATGTGAATGCATATCTACATGTTTCTTTATATATGCATAGACACTAGACATACACATTTACCTATATATTCTGATTTCTTCTTACTGAAGAAATGACTGTCTAAACTGACCTCCTAATTGGTTGTTATACCTACTATTCATGTGGCTCTGTTTGACCTGGAGCTGTTCTTTATGAAGCAATTTTCATAAACATAAGCCTCCTTCCTCATAAAACCCACAACAAACCTCTTCAGAAATTTCCACCTGCATACTAAAGACTAAGCATAGTTTCAGGATTTCTCAGTGGAATCATATTTGTGTGTGTGTGTGTGCGCTCACGTGCGTTTGTGTGCATGTGCGTACATGTGTGCATTTGTGTGTGGTAGTGAGGCTTGATCTCAGGAACCACCTGAGTAGAATTCTTTTACTGGTATCACATCTTAGCCATTTTGTTCTTCTTTTTTTCATAGGATCTCTTTCCTCTTGGGTCATCCTGTACTGCGAGTTCTCCAATTTATGCTTCCTACATAATGGGGATGACACCCTCTCATGCTACCATGCCCAGCTGGGGGTTTATTTTGTGTTGTTTTTGGTAGAGATAAAGTCTCTCCATTTTTTTGCCAGAGCTAGCCTCAAACCTCATCCTCTCAATCTCAGTTTCCCAAGTAGCTCAAATTATAGGCATGAGCCACCATGCCCTGCAGAATCTCAATTTTTGTTGTTGTTTTGTTTTTTGGGGGGTCCGGTCGTGGGGCCTGAACTCTGGGCCTGGGCGCTATCCCTCAGCTCTTCAGCTCAAGGCTAGCACTCTACCACTTGAGCCACAGCGCCACTTCCGGCTCTTTTTCTTTTTGCTTATGTGGTGCTGAGGAATCGAACCCAGGGCCTCAAGCATGCAAGGCAAGTGCTCTACCACTGAGCCACCTTCCCAGCCCCAGAATCTCAATTTTTTAATGCTGCCTTTATGAACCTGTATTATCCACCTGTCCTCCATGCATATCCTAAGTCACTATCCATGTAGTTGATTATAGTCCAAGCTCATTAAGCTTCTTCTAGTAACAAGCCACAGTGTCAAGCCCTTGCCTTACATTGTTTATGAATGTGTTCAACCTTCCATAAACCTCATCTGTGTGCTGTAGTGACCTGTATTCAGAGAAATTCTAAGGTCTAAAGCAAGTGTTTTCCCTCAGGCTCCTAGGTCCCTTTACCTCCCATCCTCAGCACTCACTGCTGTGCTGCCTATACAATTTCTTGAGTAATTTATTTATTTTTTTCTCACAAGAGGTAGATCTATTTTCTTCACCACTGGAAAACCAGTATCTTACAGCCAGAGGAGGCACTCAATAAATATTTTCAAATAAATGAATGAACTCTGTAGCTTTCTTTAAACTCACGAACATGAAAAGACATTTTCAAGATGAGATTTTGTACTACTTAATTCTTCAACAAACCATCAGGCCTATGTGAGGAATTCAGGTGCTCAGAGACCATCACATTCTTTTTATTATTGTTAAACTTTTCTTAAGTTCAATGAATGATTTTTATACTGTCTTTCTTGTGCTTAAATCCACTATTTATTAATAATTTTGCTTAGTATCAATTTTGTGTTTTTCAATCAAGCCTGAACTCAGGGCTTGGGCCCTTTCCACTTGAGCTCTTTTGCTCAAGGCTAGAGCTCTTCCACTTTCAGCCATTTCTAGTTTTCTGGTAGTTAATTGGAGATAAGAGTCTTCCTGATATTGTATATATGTTTATTTGAATTAGGGAAGGGAAGGGGAACAACAGAATGGTGAGACAAAGGACAAGGGGGAACCAATGCAACAGTGATATTCACAAAACACATTGCTGGAAATGATCTGTACAACTCATGGTGGGCTGAGTGTGAGAGGAGGGAAAGGTAGGAGAAAAATGAGGGAAGGGATAACTACTTATTACCTTACTTATGTAGCTGTAACCCCTCTGTACATCACCTTGACAATAAAAAAGTTACCTCTAACTTATAATCATATATATATATATATATACATATATATATATTAAAGGATTCTCATGGACTTCCTTGCCCGGGTTGGCTTTGAACTATGATCCTCAGATCTCAGCCTCCTTTGTAGCTAGGATTACAGCCATGAGCCATCATTTATTTTTAATATCTCTTGTATGTAGTAGCTCCTAGTGAAGTATCATCAAAATTCAGAACAAAGTGAAGGTTTCAGAGAGTGAAGATTACAAAGGTAGGGAAAAGATGGAAGCCTGGTATACCAGGAAAGTAAGCTAGAAAATAGATATCCACCATCGTATCAGGCTTTGTCCAGAGCAGGGAGGAAAACTGGCAATAGCAGCTGACACTGGTGTTCATGGTATCATCCAGTTAATGAGTGCAAATGAGGCAAGAGGACTCAGCTACTTCTTAGACATCTATAAAAGCAACCATGAAGACACTGTCTCACATACCCACTTCCAGCTTTGGCAGATCCTGAATATAGAAATATATAGGTATATTCATTTCATCATTTTTACTTATTTTTAACACAACATAGACATTCTGTGCCCTCTACTGATATTTTGATGCTAAAGAGCAAGTTGAGGAGAAAAGTCAATTAGGTAACTTCTTTAAGAGCGTTTAAAATGTTCTCTCTCAAGTATTATGAATTATCAATTGTTTCAGAACTCTCCTTTAGGAAATCACTACTTTCCAAAGGTTGAATTGAGTTGAATGTGATAGAGGATATGAGTAATTTTTATATATGTCTGAAATGAGGGAAAAGGAAAAGAGCTAGAAAGCTATTAAAGTTGGTTGTCATTATAAATGCTCTTTAAAACCAATGCTACAAACAGAAAATAAATAACCGTGGAGCTCTTTGGGAAAGGCTGTATGTCACCAGCTATTTCTTACACAATGATAATAAGCAGTGTGAAGAGTTCATCTTTCCATTCCCTTGCATGTTAAACTTCTGGAAAGAGATCCCAGAGGCTCAGAGTCAGGACTTGCAGGTCCAGGGCTGAAGGGGTTCACCAGCAGCCATGAGACTGACATTTGTTATCAATGAGATGCTGCTGAACTGTTGTTCCAAGGCTGTTGCTGTAAAACCATAGTGCATTGTAGTTTGTTGGAGGTTAGTAGCACTTGTTAATTTGATCAAGGCTGAAGTTTACGGAGGATAAAGTAAACAATGCAAACTGCAGACACCATCAGTTTCCTATGGGCAGTGAAGTGTAGTCTGTTCCATTTACACTTCACAACAACATCTGATGGGCTTTGTCAGTGCTGCACAGAGTAATTAAACCTGAAATCAATAGCAGGCATTTGTCATGTTTACAGCCGCTCTTTCTGCTGGGTTAAACTCATCAGTTTAGTGCCGTTCTGTTTTACTGCAGAGACACGCTCCATTATTTCTTCAGGTACAGTTGAGATATTCAGTTACATGCCCAATAGTTTGAATACGACATTAAGATTAAAAGGGACAGGCAAATGGACAGTTTTCGTAATTTATTTGCTGATTTCCTTAACCAGTGCAGGATTTCCATTTCCTTCAGTCTTTTTAGGAAACCTTTGTGGAGCGAATAATTGATTCCCTTTGCTCCCAAACTTGCAAAAACTCTCATCTCCAATTTAGTAGAATCTGACACCAACTATAACTATCATACTCAAGGACTGCTGACATGTTTTGAGTTGAAGAATGTCTAAGATTCAAAATTGTTACCTTATTTCAGGAGAATTGATCTTTCTTGTTTCTAAGTAAGGGTTCTTCTTAATAAAATTTTCTTGCCTATCTTTTTTTTTTTAATTTACCACCTTTCATTTTTTTAAAAACTTCTATTTTCCCCCCCTTCGGATTCTTAATCTTTTATAAATAACATACCAAATTTACAGTAAGAGTTTTCAGTTCAACAGGAAACCTGAATTTGACATACATTATTTGAAGGAAGTTGAAAAGCATGCCCTGTTTAGAGTATTTCAGTCACTTAATGAAGGCCCTTGTTATCCTCATTTTATGCAAATCATCCTAAGCATCTGCCTCTCCATATAGTGTTACTTGTCTTGTTACACGCAGGCAAACAGGACCGCTGTAAGAATGAATCTTATTGTCAATTAGTTGGTTATATACGAAAACATATTATGGCTTTGCATATTACATGTCTTTGACAGTCACATAAAAAGTATGCAAACCCATAATATGTGATTGTGTTTTAACATTTTAATGCATCCTTATCCCTCTCTAATTTATTTATTGGAATTACATCCAAATGGATTTAGTATATAATTTTACCCAGACTTTGAAAAAAGTGGTGATATTAATTTTTCTAAGTTCATCTGCTCTGTAGACAGCACAGATATAATAAAGCTATTTAGATTAGAGGTGCTTTCACTAAAACAATTCAGGTTCCTGATGAATGAATTGTCATGAAACGTTCTAGTCATTGAAATTACATAGCATTCCAAATCCTTACAGGGATTTATATGTTTGGTAACCAAGAAAGAAGGATTTGATCAGTCACAGAACTCTGATATGTAAAGGGTTACGATATAATTTATTCCCAAATAAAAGTTAAAATGAGATGTTTGTGGCTTTCTACAAGCTGGGTAAATAGTAATTCAGGGGTATGTACATACATAGTACAGAGTCTAAAAAGTCTATCTTTTCATCTTCAGGTCAATATTAAAATATCTTTGAAGTCCTGGTAATCTATTCCATATCTTGAGTGTTTCTCTCGGGTGTATCACTGACCCCACATATGAGTACTAACATCTACCTCCTTCATAGAATCCTGTGCTATGTCATAATACAACATGTTCAAAATCATTCACTCACCTCAGAAAAAAGAACAAATTTGCTATGATCATCTGGCCAGTTACTCCCAAACACATTTAGATTAGGCAACGAAGCTGATTCGACAATTTGGCTGTTGTAAATAGTACTAGAAAGCTGTAGGTGTGAATCTCTATTGCATCCTGAATTTGCAAGCTTTTAGATATAAGCCCAAGACTTGGTGCTATCTCTGGAGCATAAAGTACCTCTAGCCTTACTTTCTTTCAGAGAACCTCTGTACTGATTTCCATAGTGGTTGCACTAGTTTCCTTTCCCACCCTACAGTTCCTTACCCTCCCCACCCCCCCCCACCCCCGGCCAGCTTTTCACTAACATTTGTTGTTTGTGTTCTTGAGGATGACCATTCTCATTGGATTCAGGTGAAGTCTCAATATTGCTTTGATTTACATTTTCTTTATGGCAGAAGATTTTGAGCATTTCTTCATGGCCTTATTGAGCAAAGGATACTTATTTGAGGTTAGCATATCCAATTTTTCTTTTTTTTATTTTATTTGTGAACATACTGTACAGAGGGGTTACATGGGCAGGATAATGCATACATTTCTAGCATATCCAATTTTTCTGAACTCAAATTTGACCAGGTACTCTGTCTTCTTCACCAAAGAGTATAAGTTATTTCTACAGACCATAGCTGTGAGAAATAGTATTGAGTGAAAGTCTGGTAAATTTTTGAAGAACTGTTTTGTAGAACAATAAGGCTCACTTGAAACTTGTAATTCACCTGAAATATTTCAGACAGAGTTATAATTCTATCTATCTATCTATGTATCTATGTATCTATGTATCTATCTATCTATCTATCTATCTATCTATCTCTATCTATATATGTATGTATATATATATATATACATATATATATATATATATATATATAGAGAGAGAGAGAGAGAGAGAGAGAGATCCTTGTAGCTCTAGAAGTCTTTATTTGGGCAACTGATCACATGGCTATAGGTAGTATTTATAGCCAGGTTTTACCACTAACAATTTTGTAACTGTTTTTCCCTCAGTAAGCATCTCAGCTGGTTACCATTGGGTTTTTTGTTTTTGTTTTTTTTTGATCTGGAGTTAAATCAAACCTTCATTCTAAAAGGGTATAAGCCATTAGCAGTCTGGCTAAATTGGGCTGAGTTTGGCAGTTTTCCACTGATTTTAATTATAGAACGTGAGAGTAATGCAAGATATCTATAGGGTTGCCTAGATTCCAGGCATACATCTCACAGCAAATAATTTCTTCTCTGAAGTGTGCATGAGTAACACTGGTCAGTGTACCTTTCTCTTTGATTATTGATTTAAAAGCAGGAAGACCCCAAAATGGTTTGGCATACGTATCAACTTCTAGTTCAATAGAATCATTTGTGTGTCTACTGGTCAAAGATCTCTCCCTTGAATATAAAGTGTTTGTATAAGCCTAATCTAATGTCTTAGGGTAGGAAGCAAAACTCACCAGTGGGACGTGAGGGGTAATAACCAGTGATTCATGCAACAGTGACTGTTTACTGTGGGAGGAATGGCTAAAACACTTGATGCTGATTTAAGATACATATCACATCGTGGAGTATTGCCCACATATGCAAATCACTGCTTCTTCAGTGGTGCCATTATTGAGTCTTCAAAGGTCTCTTTCCTAGGATGATGGAGAAGATAAGACCAATGAATCCCATGAGCACCAGCCTATTACTGAATTTCATTTGCTGTAAAATTAGTTCATTGGTCAGAAAAAAATATTGTAGTGAAAATCTTGACAGAGGAGAAGGTATTCCATGGATATCAGACATGGGTTATTGTGTTGGTTGGGGTGATCCTGCTGACCAAGGAGAAACAGGCCACATGTTCATACTACTGGAGATCCTTTGAGGTATATCTTAGTACTTCCTTGTCCTGTGACTAAAGTCACTGGAAAAGTACAACAACCTAATTACACCAGGGCTGAATGGCCATTGTTCTTCAGTAATGGAAGTTTGAATCAACCCATCAGACCCCAGATAACCACTGTTCAAGTGCTTTGCAATCAGAGAAAGCAAAACTACATACAGAGTTGACTGTTTACTTCATGTAAACAAAGAAATCCAATATAAATAGAACTGCGATGTTTAAACCAGGCCAGAACATTTCTTCCCTCTTTTATGGCAGAAAATGTCTTGTGAGATTAGAGGTACGGGATGAGAGAGGGAAGTCCTACAGTAGTATTTGTGGACATCTGTGTTTGCTCATCTGGATGCTGTATAGCCTTTCTATGATTATTCCTTTCTGACCATAGAGTGTGGATTTTATTACTCAAACTGATATTTGTATATGCTAATTATATGTGTTAGTGATAGACTGATGATCAGTAGCAGATACATATACACATGCACGCACACATACATGCATACATTTCGTGTCTGTGTTTGTCATCTATCTAAAGTTAAGAATGTAATATGGCTGGGCCCTTGTTGCACATGCCTGTCATCCTGGCTACTCAGGAGACTGAGATCTGAGGATAGCAGTTTGAAGCCACCCTGGACAGGAAAGTCCATGAGATTCTTATCTCCAATTAATTACCAACAAAGCCAGAAAATGAAGTTGTGGTTCAAGTAGTAGAGTACTAGGCTTGAGCAAAAAACAAACAACACCAACAAAAAATACAGTGACAATGCCCAGGCCCTGAGTTCAAGCCCCAGGACACACACACACACACACACACACACACACACACACACACACACACACACACACACACACACACACACACACACACAGAGGAATGCAATATGTATGAGAAATGAGATGGCTGTTTTCATCATTACAAACATCATAGTGCCCACTTACACAAATGTAGATGCCATGGCCTCTGATGCAAACAAAGAACACATATGAGGCTGCTACTCATGTAGTATGACATGCATGACATTTGATAGTAAACTTCCTTTTTCTATAAGTAGAAGGAGTACACTCTAAAAGCAGTAAAAATATAATAACTAAATTTAACAACATAGCCACTTACCATTATCAAGTATTAAATATGGGGAATAATTATATGTGCTATACTTATATGCAACCAGTTGTGAATGCAGTACGTTTGGTTATACCAGCATTGCCACAAACACCAGATAAATGGATTGTACTATGTCAGGATGGCCACAATATTAACAGGCAATAGAAAATATTGAGTTACATTATGGGATAGCATTATATATGTGCTATGTTGTTACACTAAGCACGATTGCACATCTTGCTTGTTCTGCTCTTTTATTGAACCAGATTCCCACTACTTAGAATATACCTATCTTTCCACTCTTTCAATTAACACTAGCCTGTGTGCTGCTGTGAAGGGATTTTGCACATGTAATTAAAGTCCCAAATCAGTAGCTTTTTACAAAAGGAGATTTCTCTCGTGAGTCTGACCTAATTAAGTGAGCCCTTAAAAGAGAGTGAGCTTTTCTTAGTGAAAGAGATTCAAAGTGTGTGCAAAGTTCTCCACTCCTGGCTTGGAGGAATGAGCCACGATTAGACCCTCGTGCATAGGGCACATATAGGACCTATGAACAACACATGGCTGATGGTTATTTAAAAAGCAGGTCCTTAGTCATACTGTAACAAGGACATAAAGTGCTGGCAATGTGGCCACTGGGGAGTAAACAGGACGCTGTTGCATGGAGTGTCCAACATTGAGCAGTGAAACCAGCAAGACCATGCTTGAACTTCTGATCTACAAAACTATGATATGAACTGGGCACCAGTGCCTAGTGCCTGGAATCCTAACTACTTAGGAGGCTGAGATCTGAAGAACACAGCTCAAAGCCAGCCTGGGCAGGAAAGCCTATAAGACTTTTACCTCCAATATTACCAAAATAAAGCAAGAAGTAGAGCTGTTGTGGCTCAAGTGGTTGAGTGCTAGCCTTGAACACAAAAGCTCAGGTATAGCCCCCAAGTCCTAAATTCAGGACCCAGGATCATATATACATACACACAAATTATGTGGGTTAAATGCTAGGTTTGACATAATTTATTATGTGGCTATGCGAAACTAATAGATAGCCACTTCCATTGCTAGCCACAAAAGCTATGTACATATGACCAGATAACATGCAGTTAAGCAAAATGAACCCCAAGATAAGGACACAAGTGTTTTTTTTCTTTCTTGCTATAGTTTCTAACATAGTTATAAAGTAGCATGTGAAGTTTTTGTTTCTTAGTATGTTCCTTCCCCACGGTATAACCCCTGTTTTCACTATATTTGATGTTGGTCTAATTTGGGGAGGGGAAGGGAAAAAACAAAATGTTTAAGTAGGGATACAGGTTGACCCATTGTAACAATGAGATGTACAAGACACTATGTTGAAAAGTTAACTTGACAATTTAGGCGGGAGGGGGGAATGGGAGAAATGTAGTAGTGGAGGTGAGAGAGAAAGGATGGTAGAGGAAAAACAAAAGAAGAGGCAACAATCCTTGATAAGAAATGTACTCATTACCTTGCTCATGTAACTGTAACCTCTCTGTACAGTTTTTTCACAATAAAAATCTTACAAAAATTGATTTTAGCTTGTCCCTAATTAGTCTTTTTGATTAATCTTGATATTCTTTTTTTCCTTCCCAACAAATTTCCTTGACAACATTAGAATGGAGTAAGTATTGACCACCAAAGTTGTAGCCTGAATCTCCAAAATTTCCCAGAAGCCCTTGCAGACAACTTGTATTTGAGGAAGATAGAAGTCATTTCTGTAGGGTTTCAGCTTTGCAGATATGCACTGCTAGGGAATCTATGGGGCATGTCCTATGGTAATGATTCATACATTCTGATTATCACAGTGATGACTAATCTAAAGGTGTCAATGTCGCTAAGAATAACTATCAGAAAATATTAAGAAATTTTGTAGCAATATTTTCCATTTAAAAACTTTCATTCAAGGTTAATTTAGTTAAAATAAACTTACTAAGAGTATTTAAGTTCATCTAATTTGAAGTACAGTCATCCTTTACTCTGTGACTTCTTGGAATATACTTATGCTGAAAAATAGCTCTTAGTTGGGGCTGGGAAGGTGGCTCAGTGGTAGACCACTTGCCTTGCATGCATGAGGCCCTGGGTTCGGTTCCTCAGCACCACGTAAACAAAAAGAAAAAAGCTGGAAGTGGTGCTGTGGCTCAAGTGGTAGAGCACTAGCCTTGAGCTGAAGAGCTGAAGGACAGCATCCAGGTCCAGAGTTCAGGCCCATGACAGGACTCTCCCTCCCCCACCCCCCCAAAAAATAGCTCTTAGTAGATTCCTTTCAGAGGAAATTAATAATGTGCCTGGCCAGACATAGAGTTATGGATCTCTTGAAAGTGCACAAACTTGTATAGGAATTTCAAAATGGTCCTTAATGAACTAGAAACTGACCATTAGTAATCACCATGTGCTGATCTAGGGAGTTTAAAAGCCAATGTCCACTAATTTGGGTTTATATAGCTGGCTACTGAAAAAAAACACAAGCTCTGTGTAGTGGCTATAAAAAATTTAGTTGAAGCCAGTGGCTTACATCTACAATCCTAGGTACTCAGGAGCCCGAGGTCTGAGGATTGCAGTTCAAAGCCAGCCAGGGCAAGAAAGTCTGTGAGACTCTTATCTCCAAGTAACTGCCAGAAAACCAGAAGTGCTGCTGTGGCTCAAAGTGATAGAGCACTAGCCTTGAACTGAAGAGCTCAGGGACAACACCCAGGCCCAGAGTTCAAGCCCCATGACTGACCAAAAAAAAAAAAAAAAGTTGAGTTTTTGTCATAGAATTGTGGCTGAAGAACAATTCAAGGTTGGAAGATTTATTTATTTATTTACTTATTTACTTACTTATGTCTGTGTTGGTGCTTCAACTCCAGGCAGGTCTCATGCCCTTGCTTGGCTTTATCTCTCACAGCCAGCATTCTACCACTTCAACCACACATCCACTTCTGGATTTTGGTTTGTTTTAAGTGGAGATAAAATCTGAAGAGTTTATATGGCTGAACTGACTTGGAACTGGGATTCTCAGATCTCAGTTCCCTGAGCCGCCAGGGTTATAGATAAATGTCACAGGCCAAAGTGGAAAGTTTTTACTGAAAATTAAGATCAGAGTTTGAGCAATTGATGCTTAAAACTGGTGCTTAAATCCTTATTGATTCTAATGGTGAAAAAAGATATTGGTGATTACATCTTTATAGAATTTTTTTAACTTTCCTTTTTTTGGTACTGGAGATTGAACGTAGGACGTTGTACTTGCTAGGCAAGTGCTTTGCCACTGAGCTACATCGCACCATATAGAATTCTTTTTAATACATAGCTTTTAAGCAAATCTGGCTAGAGAACAGTGAGATAAAGCAAGTTACATAAAATAGTAAAAAAAAATTATTGATGTAAAATACTTTCATAGTAATATTTGTAAGCCTTAATGTATTTTTGGGCCATGAGCATGATTTCCAGACACAAGATGGCCATGACTACATCAATTAAGACTGAGAAAGACTGAAGGAAATTGTAAAGATAGTGCCCTAAAAGCATTTTTTAAGTTAAATTTTATTTTGTCTGGTTAAAACCAAACAAAAACCAAACAAAACCTGTAGCTCTGTTTCATTACCAAATTTGTGATTCAGGAATTTATTAGAAGACAGTTGAACATGAAAAAGATCTATTTCCTTTATACTCTGTTTTTAGATTTCACGAGGTTCCTTTAACTCCGGGACAAATCAATAATATGAACTATTAACCATTAATTACCAAGCGAATCAATGCACATTTAGTAGTTGTTGGACACTTATTCACCCATTTCATAATTGCCCATGTACAATTTAGATTTCAGGGTCCTTGTCACTTACTTGGTTCTCTTTCGCTCCATCCCCAAGCTCCCACTGCAGTCTGGGGCTGACAGATCCACACCACCAAGGGTCAACATGGCATTCCCTGAGGAGCAACTAGATATGGTGCTGCCACCACTGACATCTGCCCCGTTCTCCTTTTTTCTCCTCATTCCATCAAATAAAGAGAGAAAGATTTCTTCAGTCATCTTTCATGTAGGACTACATTTACTGGCACGGAACATAAAGTAGTCCCTTCACTTGGGCAGCAAAGATTGTGTTGGGAAGGAAACTCTTAGACTATTTGTATGTCAGTTTCCCATGACACTTCAAAGGATAGTGAACATTCTAAAAATAGACAAAATATTATGGACAAGCATGTATTGTCTATAATAATACTGACTCCATTAAATGCCAGAGAGACTAACATCGAATTTGAACTTTTTAACTTTCTCATGTTTGGTCATCTGTACTGAGCATTGAATACTAGCCAGGAAATAATTTGAACCAATGTCAGTAAAAAAAGAAATAATCCATTAGCAAGGCCATAGCTTTTGCAGTAATATATATATACATATATATATATATATATATGTATATATATGTATATAAATGATTTATATACATATATGTATAACATATATATAACACAAGATGTGTCTAGTTGTTATAAAAATTTAGCTGATGCTCAACAAGAAATGTACTCATTGCCTTACTCATGTAACTGTAATCCCTCTATACAGCACTTTTAGAACAAAATAAAATATTTAAAAAAATTTAGCTGATATTTTATTGCAGAACTTATGGCTGAAGAATTCAATGTTCAAATATTTTTTGATTGTTTATTTATGTCTGTACTAGGACTTGAATTCCAGGCAGGGCTCATGGTCTTGCTTGGCTTTATCTTTCACCATTTGAACCACACCTTCACTTGTGGCTTTTGTTTTGGTGTGTGTGCATGCATAGATTTTATATATAACATATAATTAATATAATATATATAAGTTCTACAACTTAGCCAACTAGTGTTGCTCTCATGCAGTCAATAACCTCTCAAATAATAATCTGTGCCAGATGTTTCACAGAGAGTAAAACATATAATGTACCTAATTTTGCAAAACTACACAATAGGTAAACATTTTTTCTCACCCCAGCTGGTGATCAGTTTATGGCCTGAAGCTTAGAGATTTATAATCCTTGTAATTTTATCCTAAACAGAGTAATTGCAGATGCTCTTCATTGCTGTTATTTTAATTAGTGATGAAGATTTGTCAAGATGTGGGATGTCAAGATAATGAATTTCATCTGGGTAATGTGCAGTAGGAAGTTGTGACCACTTTAGGGTAGCTAATATCCTCAGAAATTATGTTATCAACTTCAGACTTTCTATTTATTTGGAATTTTTACCTTAGCTTCTTCTCAAACTATTTGACTAATGTTGTAACACAAGTCATCAAGTCTCTTTCCAACAAAATCAAAGTCCAACTGAAGGAATATACAAAACTTTTTTGCAAAGAAGAAAAACATTTTTAATGTATCAGAGGTTATTGATTTTTAACAGTTTTTTTTCTGGTAGAGATACATTCTGAGATTTATTTTATTTTGTGGGAACACATGGGTCCTTGGCAGTATTCACTCAAAGTCACAGGACTTCAAAATCAAGACTTTACATTGGATTTTGTTCAAAACCCTGCATCCTATGAGCAAGGACACTGAAGTCCGGGAGAACTGGGGTGACAAATCACTGACCGCACTGCCCAGCAGTGGACAGCATCTCCTCTCTTATGTCCTTTATTTTTTAAATAATTTTTTAAATAATTTCTTAATTAATTATTTTTATTGTGAGAATATAGAGGAGAGGTTACAGTTACATTAGCAAGGTACTGAGTACATTTCTTATCAAGCATTGTTGATTCCTCCTTGTTTTTCTCCTACCATCCCTCCTCTCCCACCTCCACTACTACACTCACCCCCCCATGTCCCCTTCCCGTCTAAATTGTAAAGTTAATTTTTCAAATAGTGTCTTCTACATCTCATTGTTACAATGGGTCCACCTGTATCCCTACTTAAACATTTTGCTTTTTCCCCTTCCCTTCCCCAAATTAAACCGACAACAAATACAGTGAAAACAGGGGTTATACCGTGGGGGAGGGACATACAAAGCAACAAAAAATCACATGGTACCTTATAAATACAGTAGAAGCAATAGCCAGAAAGAAAAAAACCACTTGTGTCCTTATCTTGGGGTTCATTTCGCTTAACAGCATCTTATCTGACCTTTTCTGCTTGTCTCAGACATATACTAGTTATTGCAAATAAGGGAAACTATGGGACCTATGTTTCTTTGGGCCTGGCTTACTTCACTTAATATAATTTTTTCCAAGTCTTTCCATTTCCTAACAATGGGGCAATGTCATTCTTTCTGATGGAGGCATAGAATTCCATTGTGTATATATACCACATTTTCTTGATCCATTCATCTACTGAGGGGCATCTGGGTTGGTTCCATATCTTAACTATGGTAAATAATGCTGCAATAAACATAGTTGTGCTGGTAGCTTTAGTATGGTCTTGTTTGTGGTCATTCGGGTAAATGCCCAAAAGTGGGATTGCTGGGTCATAAGGGAGCTCCATGTGGAGTCTTTTGAGGAACCTTTTTACTACTTTCCAAAGAGGTTGAACAAGTTTACACTCCCACCAACAATGCAGTAGGGTTCCCTTCTGTCCACATCCCCTCCAGCATCTGTTGTTATTAGAGTTCTTTACTACAGCTATTCTAACTAAGGTGAGGTACCCCAAAGTCCAAAATAATTTCCTTGATGGCTAAGTGCTCAGGAAAAGTGTAAGTTAATTCATTGTGGTTTCTTTCAGACTTTTACTCCTTATTATTAAGTATGTATTTTCCTTTAAAATTGAACATTCTATGAGGAATAAAAAGAAATAGTAAGGTATAAGTAGATACAAGATATAAACTTGTGCTATAAGGATAAGTATTTCATGAAAGACTATAGTCAATTTTTAAAATGTGTACAAAAGGCCTTTGATTATCATAAGTAGAAATGTAAGTATTTGTCATAGTTAACTTAAACCCATAGAATCATTTCATTTATAAGTTGAGTTTTACACAGTATTGTTTTTCTTTGATTTTTTAAAAAATATTTTCTCTCTGTAGATGATGCAAGAAATTTCTCATCGTCTCTATTTGTCTTGGACCAAAAAATATATAGGGTATGGAATAATCATCAAAACAAATGGAATAATAATACCAAGAATATATTATGAGACCTAGCACTTACTTGGTTTTCTGACCTCCGCACCCACACTTGACTGAAACCTGATGTTAATTCTAGCTGCCTTTAAAAGGTACCAAAGTGAAATGCAGGGGATTTCTGATTATCTGGGAAGGCTGAGTATCTTCAGCTAACTCGTATCGTTCAGTCTATAGTTAACTTTTTGGGAAAAATAGTACATTCCTAAAATTCTATCCCCAGGCTGTCCAATAATGCAAAAAAGGAGTGTGTGGCGCTAAGCACATGAAATAAAGAACTCCAAAATTTGTAACTGACTTTAAGAGGAAATTTATCTGCTGAATATGATTAGCAGGCTAAATTGGGGTTAATCATCTAGCTTCCCTCTTGAAGTTAGTATCATACATTCTTTGGGAACACAAAAGGCTGGGTATGAGAAAATTTTAACATGTGACATTTTCTAACAACATGATTCAGAGAATTTGGTGTTTGGCTATCATCCTTGGAGAATGAAGTCTGGAGAGAAAATGAGACTAAGTTTTACTGTGATATTGTGCAGGACAGAGTGTTAATCTTGGGAAGGTATATTCAGGCTAAAATCAGGTAACATTGTGTCAGCTTTTAAATCAAAACATGAAAGTAGGAGGTTAGTTAACATCTTGGTAATTTCAATATATAGACACATACACATGTATACTAATGGTAAAGTTTTAAAAAAAGACTTTTAAACAATTTGGGTATTCATCCTTTTACATATTATTTTGGTGGCATCTTTCTGTATTTCAAGCTGCCATGTCTGGTCTGTCTGGCTCTTTCTCTGGAGTCTCCATTCTTTCTTATTGTTCATTGATCTGACATACTAACATCACATTTTCTTATTCTATAACCTGATAGTAAGTTTAGATAAATAGTAGTGTAAGTCCTTGTTCAAGTCTTTCTTCTCTTCATTTCTCTCTTGAAATTTCCTTACACATTTTAGAATAAATGCATCACTTTGCAAAAGCTTTGCAAAGTAGTGAATTTCTACTTTATAAACTGTAGTAGATTATTCTCTTTATCTGAAAATTACTTTTCTTACTTTTTGTGGGTTGAGGTTTTTCTTGCAGGAAAGATTTGTATAACTTTTATTAGAATTGTATGTAGGCCCTTGTTTAGTTAGTCTGTTGCAAGTAGAGTCTATTTTAAGATTTCTTAATTAATTGTAGCTAGCATATAGACCAGAAATTGAGGGGTTTTTGGTTATGATAACTTTTAGAGATATAATTTTTACATTAAATAATGTCTTCCTATTTCTATTGTACTGAAAGTTATAAAACTATTTCAAATTCCACCATGGCCTTTCTCTTATTGCTAACATGGGAAACTATATCCATTTTTTGGTGATACTGGAGTTCGAACTTGGACTTTTATACTTGCTAGGGTAATAGGATTTTTTTCTAGATTTTTATGTAGGTGTTGGTTATATCGTTGTATTCATTTATAAAATGTTAGAAATCTGGGGTGGAGGTGTGGTTCGGTTTGTAGGACACTAGTCAATGAGTGAAAGTGTCAGGTACCAAGTTCGAGTTTCTGTCTTGGACCAAAGAGAGGGGAGAGGAGGGAGGGATAAAGAGAAGGAGGAAGGAAGGAAAGAAGGACGGACGGATGAAAGAAAGGAAGGAAGGAAAGAAGGAAGGAAGGAAGGAAGGAAGAAAGGAAGGAAGGAAGGAAGGAAGGAAAAGAACAAAAATGTTAGCAATTCATATAACTAAATACATAATGAATCTCAGTTTTTCAAAGACTTTAAAAACCTTAATGAGACTAGCAGAGATACTAATGTAATCAGGCCTGCAAAATTCACTTTGCCTAGTACAGTAGCATATTCACAGGCTCTGAGGATTACAGCATCAATACTTGGCCATGAGGTTTCCCAAGTACGCAACTTCTGAAAGGCTCATTTGAGAGCAAGTGCCAAACCAGGTCTGCACAAAGTCCTGTATTAGGATTTAACATCAAGCTATGTGGGGGTGGTTCCAAAATTTCAGCATCTGATTTCATGTGTATAGTTTTCCAGTTTGAGAATTATGCCATAGGCTAGTCATCACTCTAAAATCTAAGAAAAGGAAAAGCTGGGTAATGCTAAACATTTATGGAATGGATACAGCATTTCATCAGAGGGTTTTCTCCTTCTTCCTGTTATGGAAAAATATAAAGAGATTTTAACGAGGAAGGGGTAGGCCTGACATTTGCAGGCATATAGAACTGTGATATAGTATTTGTTTTGACCCAGGACAAAGACAGAATAAATCCTATGAAAGTGTGTAGAGTTGCATCTCTCACTTGAAGAAAAAGCAAGGAAGAAATGTGTTTTACGAGATGTTTCTTTTTCATATTTAGATCGTTGAAATATGAAGGAAATGTATGCTATAGTTGTCTAAAAATATTGGGGGAAGATAATTTGCATATTACTTTTGTATTCTGATTGACAATTGTCACTTTTCTTAAAGGGTTTATGTTTATCTGCTTCTGTGAAGATCCTCTGTAATATTAAAAAAATCAACTATATTCATTTCATGCAAGACTCTCCTACTATTTTTTTTGAAATTTTAATCTCTTGAGTTGTGAGAACACAGCTTAGCAAAGTGTAGAAAGGCAGCAAAGCAGGTAGTTTAGATTTCTGTTACTCTTCCAAGGAAAACCTACAAGTAAACTGGAATGTAACACAGAGAGATTATACAGTAATATGCTTTTGGAAACTAGGATTTAAAGAAGTGGAAACCTTATTATTTTTCTCAGTCAATATGTAAATGGATAGATTTCTATGTTTTTATGTTGTAAACATGAATTGTGAAACCTTTTTTCTCTACAGATTCAAAAAAAAAAAACCCATGTGAGCATAAAACGCTACTCAGCTTGCACAATCCTCTGAAAACTCTACTAAGTTAGGTACAAGTGCTGAAGTGGATACTTGAAAAACAAAACAGTTAATGTTTAGTCTACCCACTTGCACAAACACTTCTGAGCTAAAGATGACTTGAGGATTATGAGCTTTCATTCATCTATTAACCTGAATGGTAGCACTGTGCATGAGAGCAAAAAGTTAATATGGAACAAGCCTAAGTAGGGAAATTAATACAAGATTCTTAGTTATAATCAAACATAGTGAGTGCAGTAAAGAAATACCCAAAGCAAAATTAAAACTCCTTACTCTTCCTGACCTTCTGTCTGCTTTCTAAGTTGGCAATACTAATCTTTATACATTTAGCTACATTCAAAGACACAGGCACTGAATTTACCATCAGTTAATACCACTCAATTACTTTTGTGTCCTGCACCCCTTCTATTGAGAGTCCCATTACTTATACTTTTCAATCTCTAGTATCTCCAGTAATTCAAGTATCTCCAGTAATTCAAAAACACAATATTAGCTGAACACTAGTGGCTTGGATCTTTAATCCTTCTACTCAGGAGGCTGAAATCTGCAGGAACAAGGTTCAAGGGCAGTCTGAGCAAAAAAGTTCTAAAATTTTATCTCCAAAATAATCAGCAAAAAAAAAAAAAAATAGGGAGGGTGCTGGAAGGTGGCTCAGTGGTAGAGTGCTTGCCTCACATGCATGAAGCCCTGGGTTCAATTCCTCAGCACATATAAACAGAAAAAGCCAGAAATGGCTCTGTGGCTCAAGTAGTAGAGCACTCGCCTTGAGCTGAAGACTTGAGGGACAGTGCCCAGGCCCAGAGTTCAGGCCCCATGAGTGGCAAAAAAAAAGGGGGGCTTGAGGCAAGTCTCAAGTGGTAGTGCACCAGCAGAGCAAAGCCACTGGAGCAAGTTTAAAATCTCAGTACTGACAAAAATTAGTCATAATAATGTTTGCATATCTTTGTATAAATAAGATGAAAATTGTATCTGTCACATATTTAATTAGTTATATGAATATATGACCATGGTGTTCCCACTTTTTCCTGCTAACCTGAGAGATTATATATTTACTCAAATATATAAACTATCTCTAGCCTTTCCAGGTAGACAAAAGATTCTGTTTAACATATTTGTTATCACACAATCCAAATTAGTATATGACCAAGGTTGAAAAAAATGCAGACATACAATCTGTATTTTATTCTCCTTCCATGCACAATTTCCATGAAGTGTCATGTTTTGTAGAATAAAAAAAAAACAATGTCATTCATCACTCTCTATTTTTAACCCTTTAGTAGACTTATAATTCCAAACTATGATGTGTAAACAAAAAAAGAAAGAAAGAAAGAAGAGCATAGAATGAAGAAGCTATGGTAGGAACAGAAAACAGTATCTGCAGGAGGGAAATGAGATGATAAAATAAGAAAATCTTAGCAAGTTGACTTCCTCAGGCTTGACAAGTTAGAATAAATGGGTAGAAAGGGGAAACAAATGGTAGAAAGACAAAAAAGAAGAGTAGAAGAAGGCAATAGAAAGAAGCTGCTATGAATTTGCTACCTAATTATGGTAACATTTTTTTTACTCTCAGTTGCTCTAGTCATGGCTGGTTGATAGAATAAGTACCACAGCCATGTAGTACTTATTACCTGATATCCGTTTGTCTGTCTCTCTATCCATATGTATGTATGTATTGATGTATGTATGTTAAACCCTTGGAATAACTTTTAAGATACAATTTTCCATTTATTTCAAGATAGCATAGCATTCTTGATTACATGGTGCATATCCTCAAAATAGTAAATTCTTGATTTACTAATTTTCCCTTAAATTCCTAATTTTTATTTCTCTCTATTCATCCATTGGTACTTATTTTCCTTGCCAAATTATACAGTATTTATCATTCTTTTCCATTTCTACACTCAACTCTGTATTTTAAAGACCATGCATTGCTGCTACAATTTTTATATACTCATTTATTCTGATTGCTATGCAGATTTTCATAGTGTTTGTAAACACAAGCAGCAGGGCTGGATTTGGATTCTGAGCCATATTTTGCTTATCCCTGGGTTAAGAAAAAATATGATTCATTTTACATACTTGGATTAAGTTATTTTATAAAGAAGACCCATCCCAAGATGAGTATCTATGGAAAATTGCTTCAGGTATTTCAAATTCTACTTACACTTGAAATGCTTCGCAAGGTTGATGAAGTGTCTCAGTATAAACAACAATATCAAACTAATAGAGAAAATGACAACCTCTTCTTTTCCAATGTAATTCAGAAGTTAGGGCATTCTCCACCTCTGTTTAGAATTTTAAGAGACCTGTAATTTATGAATCTGAGTTCAGAAAATTGATATAGGTTCAGAAAGGGTCTTGGGTTGAAATCAGTCTGAATCTACTCTTAAGGCAGGGTCCTGCATGTCCTACACAGGATGAGAAAATTGACTTCCTTGGTTTTTGTGTCCTTACTGTTAATGTAAGAATTTTTTTTTTAATTTCTAGACCAAAATACTTGTGCTTAATGATGATGAATTTGAAAATAAACATGTTCGTGGTTCTGAGAGGGACTTCCAGTTTTTTCTTCATGAACCACTTTGTGACTGTGTATATAATACAGTCAGCATGTTATTTACTTACCAAATGGATTTTTAAAAATAAGGCAAATGCTGGTATACCATAAATGAAACAATGACCTATGAAACAATGAAAAATAACCACTTCGTATAAATATATGGTGTGGTCAAGAGGCCTGACCACATCAATGACATGTGGCAAACATATATTTTAATTTGGCAGAATGTTCTCAATTTCTGCCATACTATATGCCCTGGAATCTCTTAGGTCAGTTCTTCTGTCATTTGTACGGAAGTTTCTGGTCGCTGCTCTTACAGTCTCTGCATTTATATACTACATCATTACTTTATGAGAACGTTAGCTGGTAATTCCTTAACTCTTTTCGCTGATGACCTTTTAAAGCTGCGTAATTAGAATAAGTTGTGGTTATTGTATTGGAATCTGTATCCCATGGGCCAACAAGGCAGCACATTAATTCTCTGCATCACCCACTCGATGTGCAGTGCCACCAGCACAAGGAGATTATTCTTTGTAATTACATAAAGAAAGGGTCTATTTAGTGTTAACTGACCTTTCTGTGACTGATCAGCCTTTTCCACCAGTGAAGTAGAAATGTATATCATTAAAATGTGAGTAAATAGGAAACCTTTCGAAATCTTAAACTACTCATATCAGGAGGTGCAAGGGAGTAGGAAAGGGCTCTTTAGGCTTTTTTTTTTCATAACAACATTAAAACAGCAGCCTTCCTCTCTACCCCGCCTCTAAAAAAAAACCCACTTTAAAACTATATTTAGACTATTGAAAAACTGAAGTACGATTAAATGAAAATAATGCATATAAATACTTAACAAGGAACTAATAGGTAAGTTTGCTTCTGGCTCACAATTTGGGGTGGGTGGAAAACATTTTTTAAAATATTTTATTATATTTAAGTAGTTATGCCACTCAACACAGTTTTTTTATGAAGGTGATACATCTTTATCTTTTTCAGCATTCTAACCTGTTCCTCTCAATCCACCCCTTCCCTTGCTTCTCTTAATTTTGTAGGATAGACATTGAATTTTGCCTGCATTCTTTCTCCTTCTTCTCTTCACTCATTTACTCTCTCTTCCTTGGAACCTACTCTATCCCTTTTAAGTACCCACTTCCTGTTGTTTATTTTGTTGAACTAGGAATTTTGCCTTTCTAAGGAATTTCACCGAGTTTTCACCTGAATCCACCATATTTCAGTT
This sequence comes from Dipodomys spectabilis, assembly GCF_019054845.1. Lineage (NCBI taxonomy): Eukaryota > Metazoa > Chordata > Mammalia > Rodentia > Heteromyidae > Dipodomys > Dipodomys spectabilis. Next base: position 13,418,840 of record NW_024870701.1, on the reverse strand, counting down.
AATGGAAAACATTTTTAAATCCAAGCATATGTTCAGGATTAAAATTAAAGTTTATTTTGAAGCCAAACTAAATATAGAGAAATGATGGCTGTGTCAGTTATTGATGACATTATAACATGCTTCAGGAATTATTCTAAGATACAAAGTTCATATAATATATGCACTTAAATCATATAGTTTGGCTTGAAGAAAAACCACTAGGAATATAGATTTGGTGACATTAATTTTTGTATGATTTTTTAAACTATAATCTGATTCTATAATCAGTAATATCAAATACTTTTGAGAGTGTATACAATTATAGAAGAAAAGTGGCTATGTGAAGTTAAATACCAATGTATGTGGTGCTTATGTAGTTTTTCTAAATCCACTGAGGAGTTATATGAGAAACACTAGAGTCAACATGGAGATAAATATTCTCCTTTCCTTGTGAACCCATACCCACATTAGAAAGGCACTCTTTTCAATACTTGAGAAACACCTGTGTTTGAGAGTCAAGTTTTTTCTCCTGAGATGAACTACACAAGGGTGAACTATCTCCAGAAATCTATTTATAAACAGATTTTTCCTGAAATCTTGTTATCCACCTTCACTGTAACTTTTCTCTCATGGAAACATGTGACTTTTGTATTTCTTTGTGTATAATGTTTTCTGATGTAGTGAGCTGCGTGCAAGTCTCCATTTCCTTATTTGATAACAATTGTTTGATTTTTCCTTGTGGTGTTAAGAAATCCCAGTCAAATATACAAAATGAACAATGACAAACTTAATAAAGACCAAGCAAAGTTAATAAAAAGTATTTATAAATTCCCAAAGGCTCTCTTTAGAGCTCTGAGAAGCAATGACATAGGATCCAGTAAGTAAATTTTAGGAATAAATTAAAGCCAGCAATACCAGGATCTGTAACCCAGTAAGACAACTATGATAAAGAAACCTGTATATCGTTATATATTTGAGTACTGCAGAGTAAGTAAAACGTTTCTCTGAATGCTGGCAAGCACAACTTTGCTGGTAAGCTCTCTCTGGACAGGCCTTCCAAAAGCAATGACCTGAAAATGCTATTTGACCCCCAACAGGGTGCCTCCTAGGGCTTTGCATATACCAGTTGCTCATTAAGTATGTTTTAATTGAGCGAATACAAAACATTTGGTCTGACACAATAATTTGTAGAGTTTGAGTCAGGAGACATCCTTGATGCAAAGGGTTGATTTGTTCAATTACTAATGGAGAATGTTCTTTTAAGACTAATTATTGGAGAATTCAAGTTGGACAAGAGACTGGTTTCCATGGCAGCACAGACAAGGAAGGGGTCCTGGGAGAGTTAAAACAGTTATTTGGTCCTTTGAGGCTTCCTTGGTATCGACACATATCATTCTTACAAACTTTCCGCTCTGGGACACTGGGAGAACTCTAGCTTTCGGTAGTAATTGGCATATGGATTTTAAGGAAGCAGCCAAGCAATAATGCCTCTGCACACATAGTAGGTGATGCACTTAATAAATTATATGTGTTCTCCAAGTCTCCTGTACTTTTGGAGAATTGGTGTGCATCTTGGGCATCTTGTGCTAATACCTGTGATGAAAGGAGACACGTTTGAAACAATATTGCTGACACAGAGAACTGGGAGTTCTGTGATACGTTTATTTTGCTTATCTCCTGCACTTTTGGAATCAGTCTTAGTACTGATGCTTGTTCTAATGACATCCAAACCAAACATCACAACATGCAAAATTACCAACCCAAACTGGTAGATAGGTGCCAAAGGCACGTGACAAATTTCCTCCTGTGGTGTGTTAGCTTTTTCATCTCCATGACAAATACTTGAGAGAAACAGTTCAGAAGAAGGAGTTGTTTTGCGTCAAATGGTCCTGTTGTTTTCAAACAGCATGGCAGAAGGATGTGGAAGAACAAAACTGCCCATTTCATGTTGGCCAGGAACCAGAGAAGCAGGTGAAAGGGTCAGGGACAAGATACTGCCTCAAGAACACACCTACTTCCTCCAACTAGGATCCACCTCCTAAACGTTCTGGCTCCTCCCATATTAGCCTCGCCAGCTGGAGGCTAGCCATTCAGCAAGAGCCTGGGTGTGTGTCACATTTCATTCGGAACCATAACAGATGAATGCATGAACGTGTGTACAGGATCATGCTAGTGAAATATTGATTGCGAGTGCTGGGGATTAGCCATAATGCTACCTATCAATGGAGTATGAAGTATCTAAGTATCTCTCACCATAGGAACATTAGTAAAGTGTGGAGAGATAGCAGAGCATTCAACATCACCTATGTATGTTTAATTCATAAATCAGATGGCAATAATCTAACACTCCTAAAGGGGCCAAGAAAACATTTGTTTTTTTTTGTTTGTTTGTTTTGGGTTTTTTTTTGGGGGGGGGGTCCGGTCATGGGGCCTGAACTCTGGGCCTGGGCACTGTCCCTCAGCTCTTCAGCTCAAGGCTAGCGCTCTACCACTAGAGCCACAGCGCCACTTCCAGCTTTTTTCTTTTTGCTTATGTAGTGCTGAGGAATCGAACCCAGGGCCTCAGGCATGCAAGGCAAGCGCTCTACCTTCCCAGCCCCCAAGAAAACATTTCTTTTGACTCAAATTCTTCTAAATTTGCATAAATGTAGCAGAGTAGCTCAACTCCTGGCCAATTAAACTGACTCTTTAATGGTTCAGGTTGCCTTCTATGATGCCTTTTCTGATCCTGCTTCTCCCTTTACAAAACCAATTCCACATACCACAGCTATGTTTTTTAAACTTCTGCCCCCTCCCATTCTAGCATATAATCCTTAGTGAACAAGGTTGTATTTTATCCTTTTTAATCCCCGGGCTAGCCTTTGAGCTAGACCTGTAGAATTAATCTACTGAAGGTTTGGTGGGGGGCGGGGGAGGGGGGGGGAAGCCTGAATAAACAAATAAGTAAATGAATGAAAAGCTAGCTAGTTGTCAGGGTGCTCTGGAGTAAAATTCATCAATAAATACTAGAAATACACATTTCTTTGATGGTGATTCTGGCAGGAAGTCAATTTTTTTCCAACTGTGGACTGAACATAAATGTGTTGCAGCCTGTGTAAGAACACAGACATGCCAGTAAGAGTCAGAAATACCCCAGTGAGATGCAAGAAAGTTGGGAGCAGTCCACAGTATCCTATTAATAACCAAGTATCCAGAGATGACAGGTCATCAGAAAAGATCAGTAGAAACAGCAGCAGATAATTACATGAGGACAACAGGATTAGAATTAGAACTGACAACTCTCTTAGAATGCCTGATTCAAAGAAGGACCCAGGTCCTCCACTTGGTGAACTGGAGCAGATAAATTCCTGTTTTAAAAACAAATGAGCCTGGGTACTGGTGTCTCAGGCCTGTAATACTAGCTCCTCAGGAGGCTGAGATATGAGGATTGTGGTTCGAAGCCTGCCAGGACAGGAAATTTTATGAGACTTTTATCTCCAATTAATCACACACAAAAATGCTGGAAATGGTGCTGTAACTCAAGTGGTAGAGTGCTAGTCTTGAGCAAAAGGAGCTTAGGGATAGTGCTCAGGTCCAGAGCTCAAGGCCCAGGACAGGCAAAAAAAAAAAAAATGAGGTTATAAATGACACATTAAGTTGAATCATAAACATGATAACTTTATAGGAAGCTATGTAGATTTTCTGTGTATTTAGTACAGTGCATATGTTTTAATTTTACTGACTTCTCTAGCATGTTTGAACTGTTTTCTCTTATAATCTCCTTTTGTGGTAGTCCATCTTAAATTAAAAAAAAATAATTCATATGAATTGAGGCTTTCTGCTCTGTGTTAGCATTACTCTACTGTACTGACCAAAGCCCAGCGACTTGAGGCCTCAACTTAGAAGGTCTGTGGGCCCAGCCTTGCCAATGAATGCATCAAGCCTAATCAAATTATGAGTATGATAAGATAGAAAGGAACCTAATCTTATCAGATGAGCTGAAAAGCTTAAACAGTATGTACACACAATCATATAAATTGATGCTAAGTGAAATCAACCCCAAGATAAGGACATAAGAGGTCTTTCTTTGTTGTTGTTATTTATGTTTTGTTTTGTTTTTTGTTGGTCGTGGGGGCTGAACTCTGGGCCTGGGTGCTGTCCCAGAGCTCTTCAGCTCAAGGCTATGACCCTACCACTTGAGCCACAGTGCCACTTCCAGGATTTTTCTGCTTATGCGGTGCTGAAGAATCGAACCCAGGGCCTCATGCACGCGAGGCAAGCACTGGACCACTGAGCCAACTTCCTAGCCCCTGCTGTTGTTGTTTTAAATGTACTAGGTAATTTTAAAATAAGTTTTTTTATTGTGAAAATACTGTACAGAGGGGTTACAATCACATGAGCAAGGTAATAAGTACATTTCTTATCAAGCATTTTTGCCTCCTCCTTTGTCCCTACCACCCCTTCCCTCCCATCTCCACAACTATATATCCCCCCTCCCCCCGTCCCGCTGCCTAATTTGTAAAGTTCATTTTTCGACATAGTGTCTTGTACATCTCATTGTTGCAATGGGTCAACCTGTATCCCTGTTTAAACAATTTGTTTTTTCCCTTCCCCTCCCCAAATTATGCCAGTATCAAATACAGTGAAAACAGGGGTTATACCGTGGGGGAGGGACATACAAAGCAGCAAAAACTCATGTGGTACCTTATAAATACGTTAGAAACAATAGCAAGAAAGAAAAAGAAACACTTATGTTCTTATCTTGGGGTTATTTCGCTTAATATCATCTTAACTGACCTTTTCTGCTTGTCTCAGATATATACTAGTTATTGCAAATAAGGGAATCCATGGGACCTATGTTTCTTTAGGCCTGCCTTACTTCACCTAGCTTCTGCATAGCAAAGGACATAGCTAGCAAGATCAATAGAAAGCCCACGGATTGGAAGAAGATCTTCACTAGCCATACAATGGACAAAGGTCTCATATCTAAAATATACCTGGAACTCAAAAAAATAAATACCCCAAAACAAATCCTCAAAGAAACAACTGCCCAATAAATAAGTGGGTTAATGACTTAAAGAGAAACTTCTCTGAAGAGGATATAACAATGGCCAGTAGACACATGAAGAATTGCTCAACCTCTCTAGCCATAAAAGAAATGCAAATCAAAACAACATTGAGATACCACTTCACCCCAGTTAGAATGGCTATAATCAAGAACTCTAATAACAACAGATGCTGGAGGGGATGTGGACAGAAGGGAACCTTACTGTATTGTTGGTGGGAGTGTAAACTTGTTCAACTACTTTGGAAAGTAGTATGGAGGTTCCTCAAAAGACTCCACATAGAGCCCCCCTATGACCCAGCAATCCCACTTTTGGGAATTTACCCAAATGATCACAAACAAAACCACACTAAAGCTACCAGCACAACTATGTTTATTGCAGCATTATTTACCATAGCTAAGATATGGAACCAACCCAGATGCCCCTCAGTAGATGAATGGATCAAGAAAATGTGGTATATATACACAATGGAATTCTATGCCTCCATCAGAAAGAATTGCCCCCTTTGTTAGTAAATGAAAAGATCAGGTGATTTTTTTTGTTTCCTTTGTATGTTCTTTTCCCTATGGTATATCCCCTGTTGTCACTGTACTTGATTTTGGTACCCTGCATCTTGTATATGCATTTGTCTAATCTGGGGAGGGGAAGGGGAATAACAAAATGGTGAAACAAGGACATAGAATGACCCATTGCAACAGTGAGACCCACAGGATAGTATATTGGGAATGAACTTTACAACTTCGGCTGGGGGGAGGGTTGGGGGTGCAAGGAGTGTGGGAGGTGGGGGAGGGAAGGGATAGTGGGGCAACAGTAAAGGAAGGGGTAACAATGATTGATAAATAATGTACTCGTTGCCTTACTCGTGTAACTGTAACTCCTCTGTACAGCATCTTTACAATAAAATTTAAAAAAAAAATAAAGAAAGGGGCCTAATTATATATAACCAACACGTAAAGAATGCCTTGTAAAGGTCTCAAGTTCTAATTTTCTTTAGCAGCCTATTCCATCTAAACAGGCTATGCATTAATCAAATTAGTGTGAGAGAGTTGTTTGGTGGAAATGAAATCAAAACAAAGATGTAAGTTAATTGATTTGATTATCGGTGGCTATTGGGTTTTATGATGCCAGCCTTATATATGTTTAAGAGTACTGGCTTGTGTTTTGAGGGTTAATACAATAGTTAGGAGTTTTGGACCCAGTACCTGTCTACCCGGATGCAAACTCTAGATTGTCCCCCTAGTATCTGCACTACTTTGCATGAGATACAGGTGTTTCCATTGTAATGCTCATATAACAAACACCTGAAAACTAACTGTGCAGTTTTTGTTATGCTCTTGGTACTGTGTTAGAAACTTGTAGAGGGCACACGAAGAATGGATCGCCTCTTTTTCAGATCTTCTGGACTGTAGATGGAAACATGGAGTTGAAAATATGGCTTCTTTAGATGTGTCATTCACTCAGTTGATGGTGTCAACTCTGTGTGAGGACAGTTTACTGAGTCTCCTACTCATGCTTTGTCCTTGGGAGTTGGATTCCTAACATTAGCACGACTGGGAAAATGCATTCCAAGACAGACACTCAGAAACTTTTTGTTTTTTATAAATGAGCTTGGCAAGTCACAGCATTGTTCCTACTGTACTTGATTAATGACCAAAAATGCAGGGAAGGAGACACCACTTTTATGTCAAGTTACAAGGTTTTGGAAAAACACATGTAACCATTTTTGGAAACTACAATTTGGTGCGCTTACCTTGTCTTCTTTATCTATAAAATGAGGATAATCATGTAACATTCCAGATAATTGGTATGAGAATAAATTCAGTCAATATTGCCTTCATAGACTAATTGCTGGTTATAGTAAACACTCTCTATCCTAATGTTACCTGTGACTTTCATTCTAATTTTTATGATCATTTTCTTATTATCCTATTTTGTCATATATCCTATTAAAATTAATTAATGTCTGAAGTAGTGTATTTCTCTTTACAGTGACTATGTTAGATTCAATTTTTATCTGCTCTGTATGGAAATCATAGGTTAACATTCAGAAATTAGCTTTATTTGTAAGTTCTTGCCTATCTGTCACATAGTAAAATATAAATTAAGCTCTATGATTCTTGTTCACAAATAATCCAATTCTCTAAGTGGAATTTCCCATTCCTAACTTAACAAACCACTCAAAATTATCTTGCCTTCTGTCTCCAGAAGAACATTCATTGGTGTTTCAGGTCTGTCACTGAAAAATTAGATTTTAATATTGTCATTCAGGTATACAAAATATTAAAACTGACTCCATCTAATTCTATGGAAATATTTATAGCATTTGGCCCTTCTAATGACAGATAGTTTGCTGTGATTTTAGGCAAGTTTCCCACATAAGTTTCTAAAGTTTGTAGCTCTTGGACTAGAATTAGGACAAGGGAAAAGTAAATGGATCTCTGTTTATCATTTTGGCTTTTTGAAGAATACCTGTGACATAATATAAATCACTAGGGATCAATATGGACACCAGGCTTTCATGAGACATATATTTGCTGGCCTTACTAAATGCTCAAACATATAAATGTGGAAATATTTGTAAAGGCAATTTTTTGCTGAATTACATTTATTATGTGTACTCTCAGTACCACGTATATATTTTTTAACAACTTATACTAAAGGTTTGATGTAATGTCAACTTTCACATCTTCACTGGTACACAATGGTTAACTTTGTATTTAGTAATTAAATTATCATTATGCTTTTAATCTGAGTCTATGAGTTTATTACTCTTACCACTGTGGATAACATTACAGGAGGTTAAGTTTTTCATGTGTTTTTACTTAGAATTAATTTTGAAGAAGTCACTAATATAAATTGCTATCAAAGTAATTCAAGTAAGTTATTTTTCTAAGTTTTTCTAATTTCTCTATCTTTCAAAGCAGACAATGTTTTCTGTAAAAGAAACCTGGGAAAGAAGTTATTAACTTAACTAAACTCATGCATCTAACTTAAAATTACAGATAGTCCCAGTACGTCAATAGGCAGTGGTGCAGTTATTTTCTAAGTGGTTTGTATTAGATTTGACAAACATGTGTTTAGTCATGGAGGATAGTGTTAGGTTTTAAAATCCCCAAATACAAAATATAAAACAATGTAGCTAAAATGTATTGACATCATAGCTTTGGTACCTCTAAATGTTCACAACTGTTTTCTTTCATACTTTCCTCCTATCCTTTGAGTGTGTGAATGTCAATATTCTGAAGTTGTCAGTGATCCAGTTCTAAGCATAGAAGTGTGTTCTATTTGAGCATGAGTGGGGGGAAGGGAAAGAAAAGAAAACAGAATGGGAAACCAGAAGAAGATCATTGATGTTGAACAGAGGTGGCCAAACTCCCAGGAGAGACCAAAGGCAAGGGAAGAAGGAAATGAAACAGACAGATTCACTCTGAGAAATCACAGAAAATGGAATAAAAAGAAAAGTGCACCAAGACTGAAAATGAGTAAATCCAAGGCGGGGATATTGGTGTCAGAGAAAACATGGTTTGTTTTTTTCTACAGTCTATGTTAGATGTTTTTAGCTAATTCAAATGATGCAAATGTTGGAAACACATGTAAATGATTTTAACTGTATATGCTTATCTTCTAGAAAAAACAGGATGATTTGCTGAAAGAAAACTACCGTTTAGCTCAAGAATATCAAAAGACTCAGACAATTTACTTAGAGGAAAAGGATGCTTTCTTCAATCTATTCACCAGGCAGCTACCACTCTATGAGTCAGTTAGTGACAAGAAGCAGGTATTGGTTTTCCTTCCTTCCTTCCTTCCTTCCTTCCTTCCTTCCTTTCTTTCTTTCTTTCTTTCTTTCTTTCTTTCTTTCTTTCTTTCTTTCTTTCTTTCTTTCTTTCTTTCTTCCTTCCTTTCTTTCTTCCTTCCTTTCTTTCTTTCTGTTTCTTTCTTTTTTTAAAAAAAATGATTTATTTGATACGTGTATCACAAAAAAGTAAAAAAAACCACATATATCATTTTAGAGAGTCTTCAATATGTTGAGTATCCTTATACAACCAAAAAAAGGCATGTTTTCTTTTTGTAAAGAGTTTTTTGGTCTATTTCAGTAATGTTTTCAAAATTGAATCTTGGGAGAAATGTTTGAGACATAGACAATGTCTAATCTGCCATTTCTCAAGTACTTGCTTTTAATTGCCATCCCCTTGTCTCCCCAGCACCTCTATCAATCTAGTTGATTGGCAAGTTAGTTAACCCTTTCCAGTCTTACCTTTCTCATCTACAATGTAAGAGACTAGTTTTCTCACCTATGATGTCACAGTGATCTCACAGGTTAATTGGTAAGGAATAAAAAAGAGACATTCATAATCATTTACTTTAAATATAAAGGATTATTATGTAACTGTACGTATTATTTCACTCACCCATATGCTGCTTATAAATTCAACTCCATTTCTCCTCTACCTACTCAAATGAGAGAGCTTCCAACTACACTGGGTAGAAGAAGGATGTATCTTTCATTTAACAAATGTGTACTGAAATAATATGAGAAAGCAGATCAAAAAATGAAATAAAATACTTAAGGAAGAATTGAACATACATATCCACCCTGCCCAAATCTTCAAATAAGTGTGTAAGATTCAAGGAAAGGATGTGTCTGTGGAGTATTTATCCAATCATTTCATGTAGTTGGCATTGCTGGTGGGATCATAAAGGTCCTATGTGCTGCTGAAAATTGCAAAAGGGAAAATCATCCATTCTTATTCTCTACTTTATTTTCAAATCAAAGGGAGAATAAAGAACAAGTGTCTAGGGTTGGAAATGTGGCTTAGTGGTAGAGTGCTTGCCTAGCATGCATGGAGTCCTGAGTTAGATTCCTCAGTACCACATAAAAAGAAAAAGCTGGAAGTGGCCCTGTGGCTGAAATGGTAAAGTGCTATCCTTGAGCAAAAGAAGCTCAGGGACAGTGCCTAGGCTCTGGGTTCAGGCCCCAGGATTAGCAATAAAAAGTGTCTATGTGTTCAGTATAGTTCTTTGATGGCAAAGGATAAATATATTAAATAGCTGAGTAAATATTGGAGACTCATGCCTTTCCAGAAAGAATCCTAACACAATCTTCCTTTAGTCATACTCCCATTGCATGAATAAAAGCAAACCCTGTTGCAAGGTGCAAGGAGTGAGATCTGGCATGGCAGGCAGCGGCGAGTGTTAGGAGATGAGGTTTGTGTTTGTGATTCCCCAGACGAATCACTTGGGGCACACCTGTTTCAGGGAAACTTTCAAAGATTTATTTGGACTTCTAGTCATTTTTCATCTCCATCCTTCAGCAATGGAGGTCATTAAGTGCAAGCTGCCCTTGTCAGTGTCATGTAGGATCAATTTGCTGCAATGGACAGAGAGGCCTTATTGATGCTGTTAAATCTGTCAGTGAGAAATCGTATGTCATTAGCGTCTAATGCACTGCTTACAGGATGGAATTTGGCCATCAAAAAATGAGAAAACCTTTTACTATTTTAGCCCATAGGGTTGATAGTGCAGCCTCTCTGATATACATAGGTTTCAGTTTGGGGTAGGCAAAAGCATTCTTTGATGGCAGATTCCCTTGTCGAATTTCCTTGTCAAATAAAATAGTTGACATACACTTTAGGATTTTTGAATGTCTTTGTTTTTCTTGATTAGCTTTGGTGCTTCTGAACCTGAATTAGTTAGGTGTGATAAATAAAGACATTTTATTAATTGTAATTCTTAGGTGGTATAAGTCTCTTTGCACAAATTATACATGGTTGTACTTTTAATTTTAGGCCAGGAGAGCTTGATGGAAGAATATGATGAGTGAAAAATAGTATCTCCTTCCCTCATCATGATTTTTATACACAGATGTTTCAAGTGTTGGAACATTGTAGCATTCCTCTCATTGACAATGTTATGTCTGCTTTATCTCCTGTGTTTCCTTGATACTTCCCTGCATTTTGAATATTTGCAGCAGAAAGTATTTTCCCCTCTAAGAATCAGACAGAAGTAAAAGCAATTATGTAAAATTTTTATTTTCCCTGTTCATGGGTAACGATGGAATAGAATCCAATCTAAAACTTCTCATATGTCAAAATTAAAAACTAGAAAGGAACGAAGGAAAAAATAATCTTGAAGCCAGGTTTTACCTCTATGTGGATATAGACATTCTCATAAGGAAATTGTCAATGTATTTTATGTATTCTCTTTAAAATATTCATGAATATTTTGGTGAAATCTTCAAACATTTGCTTTTAGTTTCACCTGCAATTCTTGGACCCACAACAAATGGTAAGTTAAACCTGCATGCAAATGTTGATGTGGTCTGTTGGCTGAAAACTAGATCTCTTCCAAAACTAGTTTAAGGATATTTTTTTAATTCTTTTCATGAGTCACTTGGGAAGTTAACCCTTTCCTGCTCCAAATCCAAGTGACTTTAAACTAAAGAAATAAAAATTTAGGAACCAAGCAATATTTATCAAACACTTAAACATATCCAGGTGTCTATCTACATTGTGTACCATGAAATTTGCAAGTACCGTGTGTGTGTGTACATTGTATGTATATGCTGAACTCAGGACCACCGTGCTCTCCCATAGTATTTTTGCTGAAGGAGAAAAAGCATTTTCACTGTACCACATGAGCCACAATTTAGCTTACAACTTTTTGATGGTTGATTGGAGATAAGTGTCTGGACTTTCCTGCCCAAGCATGAATCAGGAGTACCTGGTTCAAAAATATTCTCCTTTTAATGTTCCTCCATAATCCTGGAAATATTTTCCATAATTGCTGTTATGATCCTCAATAGAAGACATGGAAACAAGGTTAAATGTGACAGAAGACCACACAAGTACGAATGCGATTGAATGCATCAAAATTTGTGATGACAAGTTTAACTACATCCATCTATTGTATAACCTTAATACTATATTAATTAAGCCGTCTTGCACATTCAGACATGTTGAGGCCTCACAGAACTCATTCTTTAAATTATTTAAAATAAAATATGACTCACCATCATACTGCTGTTGATGCTGTAGTATACCCAGGAGTATGCTATCCTATCTCAGCCTCATCGCTGAAGACTATGTACCTAAAGAGGAGGGGAGAATTCTTTCCTGAAATATACAGAGAATTACAGACCTTCGGCGACCCTTTTCCATGCCACCCATAGAAGAACCATGTAATTTTGCAATTGAATTTCTATGGCTTGGTCTTGTTGAGTGAAATTCCCATTGCCAACTCTCAAAAACTTAAATCATTTGTAGATTTCTCTTACATTTCTTTCTTCTTTCATCATTTTTCAAATGCAGTTTCTTCTGATACTCACCTTGGATGGATTTAGACAAGAGATGGTCAATTCTAGCAATAATATAATTATCTTTCAAGAGGAATGTGAAAGTAGCTTTAGTTCCCAGATTTATAAGTGTTTCCCTTAATATTTGTTGTCTGGCATATATTAAAATTCTGCTTTGGATGGTGATTTCCCAGTGGTTGTCTAAGTAAAGACATAAATTTATTTCTATCATAAGAAAATTATAAAATTTTCCAGTCTTTTTGGTTTAAGACATTTATTTCTTAGGACACAAATATTTGTGCACATGTCCGCACATATGCAATCTCTCTATAATACAAAATTATATACAACACTAGCATTTCTTTGGTGGCTATTCACAGGAAACATGCATGCATGCTTACTTGTTTGCTCTAAAGAGTTTCTAGACTTGAGAAGCTTCTATTAAATTCCTACCATCCCTTTCTCTGAAAAGTTCTCCTCTACAACCTTTTGTGATACATATGGACTAACAAGAGACAGCTGGTAGTCAATCCTTTTATTTCTGCCACTCAAGTCTCAATGAGAAAAGCCTAAACTTTATTTCTGGATAATGTTTTTAGAGAAGTATAACTCAAATCAAATGATTTTTTCAGCTAAGGCCCAGTTTTGAGGGGACTATAGATTTATGTACCTTTCATGCAACTTTGAAAACAGATTCTTTTGGTGGAGTTGCATATCAATGAGCAGGTTTTGATGTCAGCAACATATTAAAAGTTATTTATTGAGTTTGATGATAATGGATCCCTGATAGATCAAAGACAGTCAAGGTAAAAATTTTCAAATCTATATTTCATATGTATATATTTTCCATCTATTTTGTGGATCTCACAAAGGTTATATTTTATTCCCCAATATATATCTGGATATCTGGGCAGTATCTAGAAGTATTTGTAGTTGCTTGCTCCCAGAATCTAGTGGAACAGATGCTGCTAATATCCTTAATTGTGCAGGACAGCCTGCATCTATCTATCTATCTATCTATCTATCTATCTATCTATCTATCTATCTATCTATCTATCTATTTATCTATCTATCTATCTCTCATCTATCTACCCATCTATCAATCTATCATCGATCTATACTTGGTGAGACCGTATCCCTGATCCTCTTCCAAGATTTAAAGCATATTTCAATATTAAAAAATACTGAGAAATCACATTTCCCTAGGTCTGTTAACTCTATTCATCTTGAATTTCCTATTATCTCTAGAACCTTTTCTTCTTATGAAATCATTTGCAATCAATTGAATATTTATGATATTGAACTTGGAAAATATAGACTATATATAGAATAGGAGAAATCTTTATGTTAAAAGCACATTTATGAGATTCTGCCATTATGCAGCTTTAATACACATTTTTGAATTGCCTGTAATAAAGTTGATACAACAAAGCTAGGAATATTTTCCAATTAATAGATTACATTCACTGGAACCCATATATAACTACAATATTGTCCTTTAAAATGACATTGTTCAGATATAAAATAAAATAATATTTGGTAATCTCATAAAAATTTTCAAAAAGTATTATAAATCAAGTAAATTGTGCATTGTATATACTCCCTCTGATAGACATATTTTCTACTTAACTTATCTACTACATGGCTTTTAACTACTTCTGTAATCATCTTTGTCCATACATGGAAGATCCATATTTGTACACTATGTTAAGTCACCTATTCTTCCTTTTGAATTCCATTTACTGAAGATAGGGCAGAATATCTATGGAAAAACTTATATAATCCTACAGGGGTTATGAAAGTAGGGAATATTTCATCTTCATAGTAGGATTATTGATATATATAACATATATCACATGTATATAAAATATTTCATCAATAGAAAACACCTGTAATCCTAGCTACCCAACAGGCTAAGATCAGAAGGATCATGATTTGAGGCTATCCCAAAAATAAAAGTTTGCAAGACTATCTAAAAACTAACCAGCCAAGTTGAGAGCCAGTGGCTCTTGCCTATAATCTTAGCTACTCAAAATTCTGAGATTCAAAGGACTGCATTTTGAAGCTAACTGAGGCATAAAAGTCTGTGAGACCTGAGAATCTCAGTTTGAAGCCAGCCCAGGCAGGAAAGTCCATGAGATTATCTCCAATTAACACACACACACACACACACACACACACACACACACACACACTCAGAGGCCAGAAGGGGAGATGTGGTTTAAGTGGTAGGCTGCTAACCTTGAGCAAAAAAGCCCAAGGACACTGCCCAGGGTCCTTAGTTCAAGCCTCTGGACCAGCGCACACGCGCGCGCACACACACACACACACACACACATCCCACATGTCAAGTGTAAGCACATAGGTATGACTAGGCATGAGATAGAATTAAAAAGGATGTGTGAGTTAAGAAAGATTAATTAATGTAATTCTTATTTTTTTCATTGTGAAAATACTGTACAGAGGGGTTACAATTACATGGGCAAGATAATGAGTACATTTTTTATCAAGCATTGTAGCCTCCTCCTTTGTTTCCCCTTCCCATCCCTTCCCATTAATTAATGTAATTCTTGTAGTACTAATACCACTCAGGGCTGGGAAGGTGGCTCAGTGGTAGAGCACTTGCTTTGCATGCATGAGGCCCTGGGTTCGATTCCTCAGCACCACATAAGCAAAAAGGAAAAAGCCGGAAGTGGCGCTGTGGCTCAAGTGGTAGAGCACTAGCCTTGAGCTGAAGAGCTGAGGGACAGCGCCCAGGCCCACAGAGTTCAGACCCACGACTGGACCCCCCCCCCAAAAAAAAAGATACTAATACCACTCACAGTACCTAAAATGACAAAGAAAGTTTCTAGATATGCAAATATTAAATTTGTCACTAAACTTTTTATGAAAATCTATTATGTTTTATAGATGGAGCAGACAATGAAAAAATGCATGTCATGGAAATAATGAATACTTTAATTTGGAGGAGTTTCAGAATAAGTTAGGACAACTGTTCCACATAATGGTGATAGAAAGTTTGGACCAGCAGGACACCAGTAGCTCACATTTATAATCCTAGCTTGAGGTTTGAAGCCAGTCCAGGCAGGAAACTCAGTTGGACTCTTCTCTCCAATTGACCACCAGAAAACTGGAAGTGGAGCTGTGCATAAAAATGATAGGTCACTAGCCTTGAGTCAAAAGCTCAGGGACAGCACCCAGCCCCTGAGTTCAAATCCCATGACCCAGTCCCCCACCACACACACACACATATACACACTGACACACACTTTGAGACTAACACATTGAAAGCCTAAAAAGAAGTTCTAAAGTGTAAAGCAAGCTATTGTATAAAATGAGAGATGTAAATAAATGGAGACAAGACATTTTAAACAAAATGGCACAGGGCCTATACTACATGTTTAAAAAGTACAAAGAGTGCTAGGCTCATAAATACAGATGTATGAAGGGTTGAATACAAACATAAATGATGCCAGTCTGCAGCTCTTGGTATACAAAAAGGTTTTGTCAATATATGGAAAAGAAAGAAATCCTAAACCAAACAAACAAAACTACAGAGTTTTCTGACACAAACTTTAAAATATCTGAAAGTTTAAAATTACAGTAAATATTTTGAATATCTACAACTTATGTGGACTTGATATTTTTATTCTAAATCACTTAAAAGATCATTTCTCCAACACAATGGAACAAAAATATCTGCAAGTCAGTACTGCTTTTGTATGTTTTGTATTGAATGAATATTTAAAGTTATAAAAAGTAGTTGATAATCTAAGAAATATAAATAGAAACAGTAGGACAACACTGTTATGCAGCAGCTTGACATGATATTTTAGAATATTATACTTAGTTTTGAAAAGAACTGAATTTTGCACGTTCACTAATTATATTATGCTTTGAAAAGCTCTCCAGGCAGAAGCTTTGACAATACATAGTAAGAATCATAAGAGATGCATACCATATTCCACCTGGAGAATATTAGTAGAATATGTATACAAAGTTATTTTCACCAAAAATTTGGTTAAAAGCAGACAGTATGATGTAGCATGGAGCCCAATGATCTGGGTAGGAATCCTGTTTGGTCACTCATAAGCTAAAATTTTGTGTTTCTCATCTATAAAATAATAGCAGCAGAACCTATTTAGATAGTTTTCCAGATATCTATCTTAGTATATGGAAATCTGTTAAAAATCTATTTAGTACATATAAGTACTATATATTTTAGTTATGTTTATTATTACAATGTTATAAGTCAGATTAATCAGCACAATTCATAAGTTGGTTAGTACACACACAGAGAAACAGAATGAAACCCAAAACTGGTATTAAGTTCATTATTTATATTCTGTTGTGAACTCATCTGGACCATAGCAAAGAAGCCACTCTAGGGGTGAAGTTGATCCCACAGTAGGAGTTTGTTAAATCTAAATACCTAAATACATTGATATTTGTTATTGCTAACTAATGACTTAAAAACAACAGACTAGCTCGATTGATATAAATAATTATTAACAACAAACTAATAAACCATGATTAAAAGGTTTAGCTATTGGACTGGAATGTAGCTCAATGCCAATGTGCTTATCTAGCATGTACAACTTCTTGGCTTTAATTCTCAGTACTGAAAATGAAAAGATAAAAAAGAAAAAGATTTAGCTATTAATTTTCCCTTTCCTATCTCTAAGAACAAGTTCACTTTAGCTAATTCAATACTTTTTTATTATTATTTTAAGATGTTACTATGTGCTGAAAGTTAAGAATGTTTAATATGTACAATATCACATATATTAGGGAATGGCTGATATTTTCCAAAGTTTTTTTTTTTTACCTCTAGTAATAACATAGTGACCCCCAGAATCATTTCAATGACATTCACCTAAGTATGATTTTACCTATCTCTCAATTATGAGAAAAAGTATTTTAGATGTAAGTGAAATGTGCTCCAGTTCTTCTCATTTCATGATCACCTATTTAAACCCAATTCTCCTACCAAGGCAGAAGGAACTTAATGTTTGACTTGACTTGACTTTTTCACAAGGCGCTGCTTTCTTGCTAAGTTGCATTATCTTTCCTTTACTTGAAATGGGTCATGCCTAAACTTATGTTGCATCAAAAATAGATAAGCAATCTTAACTGTATAGTCTGGCCTTTTAGGAGTTAAAAAATATAACAGGGATGCAATATTGAGTTCAGGTAGACATTTCAAGTATTTTGCTCTTGTCAGCTGAATGATGTTTGCCACAGCTCTTGTAGTTCAGTAATCTTGAATGTGGCAAATATTCTTTCTAAATTATGCACTGTGCCACCAAAGTAAATACTGACTTGAAAAAAGTGTGTCTCTGAAAATAAGACTAATAACAATGTACTGGATATTATAGTGTTTAGAATTTTGTGACATTGCATCTCATCTAGAAATAGATTTAAAACTACTGCCTTTGATGTTGGGTATCAGAATGTGAGTATACTTTTAAGGACCTTTTCTCATTTTAAAGAAAGGTATAGATGATTCACTCATAGGTTTTTGAAGAAAGTATGTGTTTAGAAAGCTACTATCTGCCTGCTATACATAGAAAAAGAGCCAAAATGTAATCTGTAAAAGCAGGAAAGAATCTGGCTTGCTTGACTTTTTGTATCAAGCATGCTACAGCAATCTTTTGATTCTAATATGAAACTATCGTAAGGATCATTGCACTAATGCACGAGGATTTGTGATAATGTTGCAGAAATTTTACTGTCAAAACCGAACTGCAGTGTAATGACTTTTGTTATCATGGTTTCTAATAACTATTCAGCATGAATTGACCCTACATATGTTTTCTACAATGATGTGTCAGTTACTCAGAAAGAAAAAGAAAAAAAGGAAATAAAAAATAACAACAGTGAACAACATAATTTTGTGTATGACTTCATGATAACCTTGACTTTTAATATTGTCAAAACAGTTGTAACAAGAACACTGCATAGACTACAGTTTCACATGGACATAGAGAGGTAGACATGTTGTGACAGTTCTGACCAAATGAACCTAGAGAATACATCAATGCCTTTTTCTGCTCATCTAGGGCACTGCTACTGATTCATCACTCAATTAGTCCTTGTTACTCTCTGCTTTTAAATGGAATCTGACAAAATTTTCCTTTTTCCCCCTCCAGAGATTTACTTTCCCTCCATTTTATGGCTCTCTCTTTCTTTCTATATATTTCTTTCATACATCTCTCTTCATTGCACTGTGTATTTGGTTCACTATATCTTCTGTGATATAAACAAGGGAAATAAGTACAAGGAAATTAAAATGCCAGCTTTCTTATGTGGCAGTTATGTGGTAATGAAAATGGTCAGTCAGTGGGCATCTTAGTTGCTTTATTCATGAGAGAAACAATCAGGAATATTTCTTTTTATCCTTTTGAAAACTAAGGTACTGTATGTTTTTGTTTTCTAGGGCAGCTAAAATAAAGTGCTGTCAATTAGTGTTTTGTTGTTTTTGTCTGTTTGTTTGTTTTAGTACTGGGGATCAAACCCAGGATGTTGCACTTGCTAGGCAAGTACTTTGCCACTGAGCTACATTCCAGCCCTAGATTAGATAGGTTAAATAACAGAAGTTATTGTCTCACCCCTCTGCAGGTGAGAATGGTGATTAGCAATGCTAATAGCATCTAAGTTCTGAGGTGATTACCAGTGCTAATACCATCTAAGTACTTCATTAAAGGATCTGTTCTGGGCCCACGTCTTTGGCTTGTCGATGGCTGGCCTATCATCATGTTATTTTATTGTCTTTTCTCTGTATATGTTTGTCCAAATTTCTTCTTCTTATGAGGAGAGCCATCATCATAGACTCCATCCTAATGATCTTATTCAAATTTAATTACCTCCATGAAGACCCTTTCTCCAAACAGAGTCACATTCTGAACTACAAAGGTGTGGTTTCAGCCTGAGTTTTGAATGGAGAGTGACAAAATTCAGCCACAGAAAGTACTGTGCTGTACCTGTAGGCCACTTTATTTATAGCAGGAGACATTGCTAGGATTCAAGCCTAGATTTTCACTACTAGGATTCACTTCTTGGACTGAAACCATGTTTTGTTTTGTTTTGTTTTTAACCAGCTCAGCTTCTCTTACATCATTTTCATGACCTGCCTGACTTGTCAATCATATACTATGTGTCATCGTATTTATTTAAATATGAAAACATTCAACAATAAAAAAATTCAATTATAAATATTCTGTGATGGCCATGACATTACAGTGTGAATAAGCAAGCAACTGAACCTAGTGATGAAGCACCTTGTTATTTTTGGTGATCCTGGGAATTTAATTCAGTCTCTCAAGATAGCTAGGCAGTCACTCTCCCACTTGGTCCATACCTCTAGCAGTTTGTGCTTTAGTGACTTTTCATATCCAGACTCATAGTTTTTTGCTGAGATTGGCCTCAGAGCCTGATTCTATTACCTATATCTCCCCCAACTGTCAGCATTATATCCTGACTTAACATTCTTTCAGGTATATGTGGTATCTCTGATTCACTTTTGAGAGGAAGAGCTTTTATAGTTCCTTTCTTTCTGTTTTTTAACCTGTCTATAAAATATGGATTGAATTCCCCTAACTACAAAAGTAATGTAAAAGGGGCTGGGAAGGTGGCTCAGTGGTAGAGCTTGCCTTGCATTCATGAGGCCCTGGGTTCAATTCCTCAGCACCACTTAAGCAAAAAGAAAACAAGCCGGAAATGGTCCTGTGGCTTAAGTGGTAGAGTGCTAGCCTTTAGCTGAAGAGCTGAGGGACAGCGCCCAGGCCCAGAGTTCAGGCCCCATGACCAGACCCCCTAAAAAAGTAATGTAAAAGAGTCATTGAAAACAATATAAAAATCTTATCTCTAAATTCACTTAAAAGAGTATGGCAATGTTAACTAGGAGGCAAGTATTTTCATAATTTTGATTTTCTAGAGCAAGAGAAACAAAAATACATTTTTCAGGTCCTACCATGGTGTACTTCTTTTAAGAATTTCTGGGAAAGTGTTTTCAAGTTTCACAGTAGCATCATATTGCTGATTTTTATGTTATTAAGAAAAAATTTCTTCCCAGCATCTACTTTGTATTGTTATATCATCTTCATAATACATGTCTCCTACTTATTCTAAGTTGACTTATAATTATGTGGGGAGTTGATCACATTTCAAATTACTTATTGGAAGTTATCTAATTGGAGTTAGTTAGATATAATTTCTTGGGCCAGTGTGTAGGAGCTCTATCGAAATATTAGTTCAGGTAAAAGTTGAGGCTTTGATTGTCCTTCAGATGAACATCTAAGCATGTTATGCATCCATTCACCTAAAAATAATGTGGCTAAGGTCACATATCCCTGAGTTTGTCAGTGAAAATGTGACAAAGAGAAAATTCTAAGACCTCTTGAAAACAAGATGGATCATCACTCTCATTTTTCCTTATCTCTGTGACCTGCACTGTTATCACGGGACACGATTTAATGGGTCTGGCATGATTTGCTATTCAGAAAACCATGTTGGTATTTCATAGTGCCCATACTTTTCCAGGTGATTAAAATTTGATTGATCACTTCTGGTGTCATCCCAGATAACCAAGGCAGATTCTCTTGTCTCTTCTATCCAATGCCTAGTACACATGCATTGTCACATTATCTTTGAAATAGTTTCCTGTTTCAAGTGATTTTTGTTTTTTTATAAAATAAAGCCCTTTCCATGTAAAACTTTGATAGATAGCTGATTATCTTATTCTTGTGATTTTATACATAAGCATATTGTTTTAGTCTATCTGTTAAGTGTCTATATGGCCAGCTTTCTCTCCTTATGAATTCATCCAACCTTACCTGGCTCCTTCTCAGAAACAATTCAGAAGTGAAGAATACCCTGAATTCCAGCCTATTGGCTGCTAACTGTAGAATTCACTCCATTCAATACTTTTCTATAATTAAATGAATATTGACAGGCACATACTATTTTTTCCTTCCGTGAATTTTAGAATGTGGCTGTTTGTTTTCTAATCTTTCTCCTTAATTGATTTGAAGATTTATTGCCATATTTATGGTACTCTGTAATAACTTCTGTTCTCTTTTTATAATGTGTCTCTGTGCATTTGTATCTATTTTCTCCTGCATTTGTCTTTATTAATCAAAGTAATTTAAGTTTGAAGCATCCAGCCTTTGCTTTAATGCTATATAGATTTCTGAGTTTCACCAATTTTTTCCATTACACAGTCTGATGATGTTTCTTGTGAGTACTATAACCTAGCTGATATGTACATTCCTAAAGATCTTTGTCTTAATCCGTATTATTTTGTGAGATTAGCTGTTAGGCTAAGTAGAGGGGAAAGGCTGAAAGATATAAATGTGGTTTACAATAAATGACCTAATAGAAGACTTTGAACATTTTCTTTTACCTTTGAGTCAATTAATTAATGCATCTTTCTCAATATAGTTATATAGGTAGAACTATCAATACCTTGGAGTCATTGATGGCCCATTATACTTTTCTTTTGAATTAGTTTTAGAATTAAAACATATTTTATGATGAAATTTTATCAGGTCATCTTCAAACTGTTATAATAGAAGAAGATGATGATGATTATGATAATGATATAAAGAAGGAAGAGGAGGAGGAGGCAGAGGAGGAGGAGGAGGAGGACAGTTGTTAGTAGCTTAGGCCTATAATTCTAGCTACTCAAGAGGCTGAGATCTGTGGATCTCAGTTTGAAGCCAGCCAGAGCAGTAAAGTTTGTGAAATTCTTATTTCCAGTTAACTGGCAAAAATCCAAAAGTGGATATATGGCTCAAGGGGTAGAGCACCAGCCTTGAGCAAAATCCCTGACATGTTGCCTATATTCATGTCTTTGTTTCAACTATCAAAGAATATTAACTCATTTCCCAGAAAACTCATTTTATTTCTGTGTAATGTCCAATTGGTTGTTCTTTCCCCATTTCCCTGGTGAAGGGACGATGTTATGCAATTATGGTTAAATTAAAAAATTTTCTATTTATGTCCTCTATTTAATTTTCATTTTTGATTGTGACATCCAAATTACACATTTCTCAGATCTTGATACCCATTTTGATAATTCAGTTGCGGCCCATGTTTGTGCAGTGTCTAGCTTCCTTTTACTTAATATTTTCAAGATTCTCCCCCATTGTATCATATTTGGTACTTTATTTTTATTGCCAAATAATATCCAATTGTATAGACAGCTCACTTTTTTAACCAAATAATCACGGGCATTTGAGTTCGTTTTTACTTTTGACTCTTTTAAGTAATGTTGCTATGAGCGTTCACTTTTGTAATGTTTGTATCTTTTTAAATTTTACATTTCATTTATTGCCTTTTAATAATTAATGTGTAATGATTGTAATTGTACACATTTATGGGGGGTTCGTGTGATATTTCAACACAGGCATAGATTGTGTGCAGATCAAATCAAGATGATCAGCATTTCCATCCTCTTATTTCTTTGCAGTTGGAGACTCTTTCTTCTAGTTCTTTTTTCCTTTTTGTTGTTATCTTGAGTAGTTGTACAAAGGACTTATCACTTCACAAAGCAGCCTATGAATAAATACATATCCTGATCAATGCCAGCTCTCTCCACTTTCTCACCCATCCCACCCTTCCCCACTTCTTAATTTTGTAGGATATACGTTGGATTCTGGACTCCATTCTGCCACTCTTTTCCCCATTACTCTATATACTGGGAATGTAATTATTTGGCTTAGTCACAGTTTAACTCTACATTTAATCTGTTCAAAAGCTGTCATACTGCTGGGAGATGATGGCTCATGCCTCTAATCCTAGCTACTCATGAAAATGAGATTAAGAGGATCATGATTTGAAGCACCAGTCTAGACAGAAATATCTGCAAGATTCCCTCTCCAATTAACCAGCAAAAAGCTAAGATGGAGGGCTATACTAGAAGTTTTAAAAAGAAAATCCTTTCTGTCTATACAAAAATCTTTTTTCTTCTTTCCAAACATAACTGTAACGTTTTATGATCTCACAGCAATGTGTCAAGTCCCAGGTTCTCCATAACCTTGTCAATACTTGCTATTCTCTCTCTCTCTCTCTCTTTCTCTCTCTCTCATCAGTCTTGAGGCCTGAACTCTGGGCCTCAGCTCTTCAGCTCAAGGCTAGTGCTCTACCACTTGAGCTACAGCACCACTTCCGGCTTTTTCTGCTTATGTGGTGCTGAGGAATTGAACCCAGGGTCTCATGCATGCAAGGGAAGCACTCTACCACTGAACCACCTTCCCAGCCCTGTCTTTCTCTTTATTTTTGCCTTCTTAGTGGTTTTGAAGTATCCTGCTATGGTTTGATTATGATTGATGTTGTTAGCCAAACAACTTTTTGTCAATACATGCTATTGTTATGGTAGAGGTGAAGTACAGAGGGATTGCAATTACCTACGTCAGCTAAAGAGTACATTTCTTTTTGGATAATGCCACCCTTTCTCTTGCTGTCACCCAGTTTGCCCTCCTGTCCCCACCTACAAGTTGTATAGTTTATTTTCCACAGTGTCCAGCGAGTACTACTGCTGAATTTGTTCACCCTTTGTTCCACTTCTTCTGTGTCCCCCCTTAACATCCCAAAGACAAACTAACAAGACAAAAGGATAGGAGAACAAATACAACAACAACAACAAATCTCATTTCCATTTGTTGGAGTTTATGTCATAAAATATTATTTTATAGGGTCCTTTGCACAGAGCTACAATTTTTCATTGTCTGTGCACAGCATCCTATTTTCTATTCTTCTGTCCTTTATAATTTTATTTTAAATGTTGAGTAATTCATTCTAAACTAAGACTGCAACTCTAAAGGATTCACCTGGGATAGGTGAATCAGGGAGATCTTTCCAGAGTTTACACAAGAATGTGCTTTATGGTATTATTTCTCTAAATGCTTAATAAACAATATTTCCTTTAGTAATTATAACAACCATTGTAAGTAGGCATAAGTAGGCCCATTTTATGACTTGAAAGTCAAAATTCAAATACATGATACAGATACCCCTAAAGTCCATGCCGTTGTGTACTTTAACAAAATAAATTCTACTTTTGTTCAAGTGATTCTTTCAAACTTGTATAAGCTTCTCATTGTCCCCAGGTCAGACAGTTAAGTGTACCTTATGCCTGACTTTCACTACATTGTTGAATGAAGAATTTTTTTTTTGATGTGCTCGATTCATTATTTAATGTTCATTATTTAATTATCTATGCTCTTAGTATTGGCTTCTTACCAATAATTTGGAAAATATAAGAAAGAAAAAAACACAAAAAAATTACATGGGGGAAGGGGAGGAGTATGGGAAGGGATGGAAAGGAGAAACAACAAGGAGGCAACAATGCCTGATAAGAAATGTACTCATTATCTTGCCCATGTAATTGATATTCTCACAATAAAAGAAATAAAAATAAAAATAAATTACAAACACCTACAATCTCACTGTCAAAGACAACTATTAGTTTTATATGGTATATACACTTCCTTTCTCTCATAAAACTAGACTTATCCTGCACACAAGGGTCTATAAATTGGAAAATATATTTGCAAAATGTGATTGATTCTGTCTATCTGTCTCTGTCTGTCTGTCTACCTACTTACCTACCTATCTACTTTTTTACTTTATATTGTTTGCCCTTCATCAGTGATAGGTTTGCCTTGACCATTGAAGTTATAATCTCTTGTGTCTGACTCCCTTTCTCTTCCTTAAAATAGATGACATTATATTCTCTGACATGTAAATATTATGAATCCTGGAGTTTATGCCAGTTTTCTTGAAGATAAACGAATCACTTTTACTACTGATCTTCTACATCTGTTCCACTGCTCCCCAACTTGTGTCTACCATCTAGATTTCTCTTTCTTTTCAGAGAGGAACTTGTAAAAAATCATTTTTATTGGAGACAGTTTCATCCCTCTGCCATATTTAATAATGTTTATTTACCAGCCCAGTTGGCACAGATAGGTGAACAATCCAGTTTGTAGAAGTCATGTCTCTTGATCATCTCAGAGTAAAACAGATTACAAAGTTTCTAATTAAATTAGAAGAGATGGAGAGCATATTCCAAAGACAGTTTCAGTACTTCTTTAAGGCTAATAAGGTTCTTACATCTTAAGAGCAAGGTGTTCTTTTCATCCATCCTGGCACACAGGTAATGTGGGAGGGGTGTTCACTCGATAGTTAAGATCTGACATTTCTCAGCCATTATCCATCTACTGGAGTAAGGGCAGAAGTAGCTGATGGAATACTTGGTATTTCATTCACGTATTGTAAGTGGCACAGAATGTGTGTCCAGAGAGAAAACTTCCTTGTTTTATTTCTTTAAAAAAAATTATACCCAGAAGCTGTGAAATGGTGATTCATGCCTGTAATCCTCGCTACTCAGAAGGCTGAGATCTGAGCATCATGATCTGAAGCCAGCCAGGCAGGAAAGTCCATGAAAGTCTTATCTCTAATAAACTACTGTGGCTCAAGTGGTAGAGTGCTAGCTTTGAGAAAAAGAATCTCAGTGATAACATCCAGGCACTAAATTCAAGCCTCAGGAACTGTAATAATAATTATTATAATTATATAAATTATATACTGATTTCATGTGGTAAAGCTACTTGTATGGTAGGAACACAATCAATTGGAAGCAGAAGGAATTCAAGATGATTAAAAAAAGTGTCATTTCCTTATTTAATAGAGAGTCTCATTATATAGGCAGAGGTGTTAAGTACTAAAACCTCAATAAGAACAAGAAGATAAAACTAGATACTTTTCATATAAAATATGATCTTGCTATCATTTTTATCTGATTTCAAGACAGCTTATCAAAGAGAACATCAAAGAGATAAAGAAAGGGCTGGGAATGTAGCTTAGTGGTAGGATGCTTGCCTAGCATGCATGAAGCCCTGGGTTCGATTCCCCAGTACCACATACAAAGAAAAAGCCAGAACTGGCACTGGTAGAGTGCTCACCTTGAGCAAAAGAAGATCAGGGAAAGAATGCAAGCCCTGAGTTCAGGCCCCAGAACTGGCAAAAATAAAAATAAAAGAGGTAAAGAAAACTTATTTGAACTTGGCATGCCCACTGGGAAAAACTAAAGTATGTAGCATAATGGTAAAGGACAGATTGTCACTGAAACAGGAAGTGTGAATTGACTTCACATTAAGAACAAAGAAAAGCATCGGCTGCCTTATTCTGAGTAGATCCAAACTGAGGAGACATTTTAGTACAATATTTTTACATTTTGGAACACAAACATTGCAATGACAGTACATTGAAATTATTTTCAACTTCAAATTGTATTCTAATATTACATTGTAAAGATACATATATATATATATATATAATTTTATTACCAATAAGCACACTATTATTTTATGTAGGAAGTAGCACAAGAGCATATGTGTACAATCTTAACAAAAAAACTGTTATATTGTCTGTGGAAATTTTAAGCTAAATTACATTTTAAATCATTGCAATTTGGGATAGAAATGTATTTCAAAACATTGAGCATCATTTTACTAACGTAGCTCTACTCTGGCTGTATACGTATGTTGTTCATTTATGCATTTATGTTTGCCTCTTTTTTGACTCTTTAGCATCTGAAAACAGAGATCTCCATAACTTATTTTTGTCTCTACTGACATCTTATGTCATTGCCAGTAAATAGTGACTGAATTTAAACTTTCCTCTTAAATATTATTCTTAGCCTATAGAAAAACTTATGTAAGAGGTATTTGCCTTATTTATAAGATGCACAACTGAGCATATCTTAATTTGTTTTTTGTTCATAAAGAAGAAAATGCAGTTTCCATCTTGCCAATGGCCAAGTGTTACTTCTGCTGGTCTACTGTTTTATTCTGTTTCTTTCCCCCAAGTACATCACCCTCAACTGTTTGATCAATGTAATACATGTGTTCCATAAATGAAATAATAAGTGCTTCTCTGCTATCATCTAGATGACATTAGACCTTTCCACAGGTTCCAGGGGCTGATTTGGGATAATGGAACAAAGCCGTGGGGAAAGCCATCACAGTATGTAGACTGTGGAAATGGATTATCTTATGGATCGAAGCCTGTGATTTTCAGGCTGATGTCCAGACACCAGATGGCTTTAAAATCCTTTCATCCAGAACACTAGCAGCCTGCTTTAGTCACATTGCTCTTGCTAATATTTGTAGAGCATCTATGTGGTCCCCAGTGCACGCGCTTATTATTCTATTAGGCAGACATTACTCCTTTTGAAGCTAGATCACATGGCTCCTAGGCTACGTTACAACCATTGCCATTAATCACTATTTGCCCAGCTTTAGTGTGGGAAGTTGCTATGTGTGCATCTTGTAGGAAAGGAATCCCTGGGCACCTCTCTTATGAAGATGAAGAGATGATTTAACCACAATCACAAATTTCAAAATTTACTTTGTCAGTAATTCCTCTCTCTACAATGTCAGTAACGGGCAGTTCTTGTTGCTAAGAAATCATAAAAACCTGATTCCTTTAAAAAAAAAATAGATGAAACACCCAGCTTAGGAAAGGCTACCCCTTTGTCATTTTCAAAAAAAATTTCACACAGCCTAACCTTACCTAGTAAGAAATGGCTTGCATGAGAACACTTCATTTCAAAATTTCCTCAAATGTGATGTGTTTTTATCTTCGTCTGACTTCAACATGAGCAAGAATTCTCCTGCTTGTAGTGGTATGGCTGGACTCTTGGTGCTGCCTGTTTGAATACTAATCCATACAAATTATAGAAGAAGAAGAAGAAAAAAGAAGCTTTCTTTGCATGTTTAATCAGTGTTGGTTGTAAATTCTCTTCAGGGGGAAAAAAATAGCATCATAGAACTAACATTAAATCTTTCGTCTTGTTCCTCTCCTATGTGTGCAGCCCTGTGTTTTCCTAAGTTGACAGAAGGAAAAAAAAACATTGCAGCTTTTGTCTGGCATGCTTGCTGTGTATAGTTTTAGGGATTATATCCATTTTCGGCATTAAATTCATAGAATAAGCAAAATGTCAAACTTTGTTTACTAATTTTATACTTATCTGTTCTTTTAATATCCTGTCTTGGTTCTCTAGTTATAGCACAGATGAACCTAAAGTTTGCTAGAAACATTTGCCATTAGCTTCTTCTAAAAAAAAAAATTAAATTTGAGGATAATCCTACCTCCAGAGCTTATTCTGTTCCTGGCCATTGAGTGTGACAGTGGAAGGCTCATCTGAAAGCACCGGAGCGTCCCATCTAAAAGCATAAAACATATTACATTTCATGAAAAAGCTAATTCAGATTGTTTAATTCTGGTAATATTGCCTCTGTCACCTTCAAAATCAAAATGTTCTTTCCTGTTATTATAAGGAAAACAACCAAATTGCTAAAAAACCCATTTGAATACACAGCTGCCTTATGTTGCATACTAATTTGATTAAAAACGCTCGCGCCTCCCCAGCATTTGTACATAAAACACATTGGTGAATTTAACAAAGACTATTTTAAAAAAATAAAAATAAAAAAGTAGGTCTGACGAGGCTTTGATAACTGGAGTCTACAGCAGTGACCACTGAACATACCATCCCCAGACGGAATTAAAAAAAAAAAATCTTCCTGACTGTCTTGGAGGGCATAAAACAATTGTCAAGCTATATTTGTTTGCTCACTGCTTTGGGCACTGAGCCAACCTCATTGCAAATAACTGCATTAGTGAAGTGTATCCAAATTATTACAACACAGCGTCCATCCCAGTTATTGCTGTTGAAGCATTTTCTGAGTCTTCATGTCACTAGCAAATATTTATTTGAAGGGTGAGCATCGTATAAATTCAGGTCCACTTGGATTTATAGAAAAGTGAGAATACTCCTTTCACAGTTCCTTTATTCTTTTTTCTTCTGTCTTTATGAAGAGCCTTTAGAGTTCTTATTATTAGGATCGTATTAAGTCAGAAGTGATCCCAAGCCCTTGTCAAGATATTTGCCCTCCTGCATTTTTTCTTTCAGTTTTACATTTCTTATCTCGTGTAAGTGTTTATTTTTAAACTGATATTAGTTTTGTGTCTTTTCATGAATGTGAAGAGGAATAGCATTGGTACAGGAAAAGCGAACAGACCTAAGTCTATGCAATTAAATAGATTGTGATTTTAGAAGTATTTTTCCATTGTATAGGTGAGACACCAGAGGCATTCACTGAGAAAACAAAATTCCAGGTCTTTTGTGATGACCACTCTGGTCAATTCAGACATCAGAGAGCATATTCTCCAAATGCCTCATTATTTTCTAAGAGAAAATATGTGTTACTTCAGAAGTCACCTCAGTTCCTAAATGCACAAGATTGCAAAGCACATACCATTAAGATCTCCCTGTTAGGAACCATCCTGACTTAAACAGCTAATAGGTTACATACTGTTCTAGGTTGTTTGTGTGTTTGGGCTGTTGAATCTACTTTACTATTAATTCCCTTCATATTATTCCTTGATTTAATAACTTCATCATCCAACCAGCTGCCAACTCAGAAAGGTGTTTCATGAGGATGATCTCAGTTGAAAATAGACTAAGCAGAAAAGTCCTTAAGACTCTATCTCTAAAATAGCCAGACTAGTGGCATGACTCAAGTGGTAAAGTACCAGTCATAAACAAGAACCCAAGCAACCACAAGACTCTGAGTTCAAACCTGATTAATAATAATAACTAAATTATCTGATGTGAAAATAATACCTACTGTGGGCTTTCAAATTTGTGTCTACATTTCCCCTTTGCTATGAGTTACATCAGGTTATGTCAGGTTATAACCTACACTAACCATCTAAGTGTAACTCAGTTATAACTTTCAAGATCTTATTTCCAAATAAGATCACAATTCTGAGGTGCTGAGGGTAAGGATTTTAAAACATCTTTTGGGAGGGACAGAATTGAACTACTAATATATATGTATTTATATATGTATATATATTGAACTACTAATATATGTATATATATACATATATATGTATATACACCATCCTAAGCACATTGATCCTCAAAGTTTAGATATTTTATGTTTGGGATCATCAATCTTTGTCCAGTTTTTTAAAAAGTCAATAGCTGGTATTTTAAACAAGTACTTCCCTTGAGGCCAAATCCCTTGAGCTAAAGTGCCCTCAATAGTACTGAAACATAGCAAAACCCAGATCATCATTCACTAGAGAGACTTAAAGAAAGCTAAGAGTTCATTCAGAGCTCTGTGCTCTTTGCTGCCTCGTGTATCACTCTGTGGAAGGAATTTTGCTCTTACAAGGGGACATGAAGATCAGGGCATTTTAGGTTGGAAGTACCTCTTTTCATTTCACAGATGAAGAAGCACTTGAAGGCCCTAAGCAATATTTGGCCAGGAAAAAAGAACTTGCTGGCAGATGGATTAAGCAGACAAAAGTTTTATCTATGAAGAATATTTTAAAATATGCAAAATTAGAGGCAGCAGTTGGGAAGCTGATTGCTGCATACTTTAACAAACAGAGCCAATGAAATGCAGATAGGACACAGAAAGGCAACCCTTAAAAGGTAGGCTACCACTTTGTAACACATTGTTTGAAAGGTAAGAGACACAGAAGTTGTGAAAGGAAAGGAATGAACTTGGAGGAACCAGAACAATTAATATCTGCCCTGGGACATCATAAAAGCCTGAGGACTGGGTTTAGTTTTTCTTTATTGTGCTTTTTTTTCCTTCTACTTCTGCTCTAATTATTTAGCTGACTGAAGCAACTAAATCGGGATGCATTGTGTCACCCTTGCTTTTACTGTTTTTGTTTGTTTGTTTGTTTGTTTTTTAAGTAGCACAAAGGCAAAAGACAGTTGTATGTGCCATTAGGCAATGCTTACAAAATACATGTATTACTTGCATGACTAAAAGTATCTACATATACATGATGATATAACTGTATTTCTAACATAGAGTTTGTACTATGCGCAGCAAGTTTCAGAGCAGTGTCAAGATACAAAATCATTTCCTTTCTGAGGTTCAGCCACATTATTAGTTACATAAGATATTTCTCTACTTATAATTTTCCTTAAGTGATGCAAATTTAAATTATCTTGAGTATATAAAATAACTAATCCGCAGCAAGTACAAATTTCACCTTTTATCCTGAAATTGTACCGGGTAGTATTATCACAATATTGCTGATTCTCTAATTTGTCTTCTAAAATAATTCAGATGTTCAATAGTAGCACTTAGGTTCTTCAATCATTCTCTTTCTTTTTTCTTATGTTTATATTTCTCTTAGACATTTTTGGTTTTGTTTGGGGTGTTTTTGTTTGTTTGTTGTTTTGTTTTTCTTTGGTTTTCTTGATGAGGTTTGGTGATTCTATAGAACCCAAAAGGCAAATCAGTCTCCTCCACTTTCTTCTTATGATTCCATTTCCTGATGTGCCAGGATTACTATTGGCTTCTTTCTTTAGACAATTCCAAGGCCCAACAAGCTTTGGAGGGAAAACCCCCTGTTTCTTCTCCAGTTTTTCTTTTATGGTAGTTGGGGAGGATTTCTTGAAGCCAACACTGCTTCCAAGGACCATGAGACTCTTCAAATAATGTGCCATTCTCTATGTAGTTACAAAGCAGCAGAGGGTTTCTGGGAAATTCTTGGAGTACCATATGTTGCAATCCTAAATCCAAATGGCCTTTCAGGAAACAAAAGAATGTCTGATTGATATATCAAAATGAAATGCAAAATAAATCAATAAATGGAGTAAAGGCCAATATGTTTAAAATATGAGAAAACTGAGATAGATGATCACATCTTGAACTTTTGTGATATAACTTCCACTTTCTCTAACCTCAAGCTCCCTAACACATTTGCACCCTTTTGAGTTATAAGGAGAGCTTTCATTCTTAGTTTTCCCACTATCCCCACTTCTCCTTCGTTCTATAGACTTTCATCAATTTAACCTTGTAGAGTCTCCATAATCTTGAAGTTTATCATAAAAATAAAAGTTGTACAAATAAAATTTTCCTAGTTGTTCATGTAATGGAAATATGATATCTTTTGGCTCTAACATCTGCCGGGATCCAAAATGATTATGATTCTCTTGAGAAAACAGAGAGCTATGATTTCCTAGTCAATTTTAATTTCTATATAATACACAAGAATATTAAACTATCATGGGCTCCTCTTGTCAAAAGAATAGTAAGAGAAATCTAAGGAATCACAACACAGAGTAGATCCAGAGACTTAAAGACTATATTTTAATAAAAAGAAACACCTCTATTATTATCGGAGTAATGTGGGGTTTTTTTTCTACTGCTCTTATTCCTATTTCACTTTAAATAGTTTTCCTGAGTCTTTCAGGTACAGGGTGAAATAAAGGAAATAAAGTGAAGAGAGAATGAGACTATAATGAGGGAAAATATTTGCAAGCTATATATCAAATAAGGGATTACTATCCAGAATGGATAAGGAACTCCAACACAGCAAAAATAAACAAACAAAAACAGATAACCCAATTAAAAGATGAATAAAACTAAATAGACATTTCTCAAAAAACACACAAATGACAAAAAAAATGCAAAAAATCTCTCCATTCATTGTGCTTGCCTCGCATGCATGAGGCCCTGGGATCGATTCCTCAGCACCACATAAGCAGAAAAAAAAAGCTGGAAGTGGCACTGTGGCTCAAGTGGTAGAATACTAGCCTTGAGCTGAAGAGCTGAGGGCCAGCGCCCAGGCCCAGAGTTCAGGCCCCACGACTGGACCCAAAAAAAAAAAATAATCTCTCCATTCAGCATCTAATCATCAAGGAAAAGAAAATCAAGTCCACATATCACTGGACCTCAGTAAGAATGGCTCTTATGGATCAGAAAGTCTGAAGATAACAAGTGCTGGAGGAAATATACAGAAAGGGAACCTTTCTTGTTGGAAATGTAAAGTAGTAGATCCCTAATATAGAACAGTATGGGGATTTCTTAAAATACTAAAAGGAGGACTACCATGTGATCCAGAAACCCCTACCGAGTACATATCCAAATGAAATGAAATCAACATGTAAAAAAGACTTCAGGGTTGCTATCACCACCAGGAAATGCAAACACTTAAAACATCCATCATCTGAAATGAATATAGAACCTACAATGTATGTACAGCTTGGAACATTATTCAGTCACTAAATGAATAAAATGTTGTCACTTAGAAGAACATGGATGAAAATGAAGATTATTATGCTAAATAAAATCATCTTAGCTCAGATTGAGGAGTCATCATATTATATGATGCCACTCTAATGGAATCTAAAAACCTTCACCTCACAAAACTCTGGCTATGGAAAGTAAGGATTAGGAAGTATTATAGGAAAGTTGATCAACAGATACTAAGTTATATTCAGAAAGAAGCAAGAATTTCTTGTGTGCTACTGAAATATACAAAAAAAATCTACTTTATGGTTTAAGGAGCTAGAAAGGATTTAAAAAAAATTTTCATAAAGCAATAAATGGTGAAGGAGATAGAAATACTCAATTTGATTTCATCATCACAGAATGACATAGGAATATCACATATTAATGGCTAAGGGATGCCATTAATTAAAATTTTTAGTTAAAAATTAATTTTAAAAGTTTAAAAAAATATGACTGGTCCTTGACATAGATCCATAAAGGGGAAAATATTTAAGATTGGTTTGGGGGGAATAAAAAGAGAGGAGTACGTGAATGGAGGTAGAAGAGGAAGAAACAGCCATTATATTGTACATTATGTAAAGATTGAGTTATGTAACTTGAGGGTAGGTGTGGAATGGAGAAAGAAGTGGGAAAATGATGAAAGGGGTAACATTGATCAAAATGCATTGTACTCATAGCCTGACTTATGGAATTATAACCTCTTTATATAACCACTTAATAATATTTTTTTAATCTGGTATGTCCAAGAAAGCTTAATAAATTTCTGTGAATTTTTACAGGAGTATTCCCCTTCCTGGCATGCATTATTGAGAGTACACTCAGAAGCCTTCTTTATCAAGGACCCAAGGCAGCATTTTTTGTACATTATTTATTGTAAAAATACTGTACAGAGGGGTTACAGTTACATGAGCAAGTTAATGAATACATTTCCTATCGAGCATTGTTGCCTCCTCCTTTGTTTTTCCCCTACCATCCCTTCCTTCCCCACCTCCACAACTATCCCCTGCCCCCCGCACTCCACTCCCCTGCCCCGAAGTTGCAGTTTGCTTTCAACATAGTGTCTTGTACATCTCATTGTTACAATGGGTCAACCTGTATTCCTATTTAAGCATTTTTCCCTTCCCCCTCCCCAAATTAGAGATGTGTGTATACAAGATGCAGGGCCCCAACATCAAATATAGTAAAAACAGGGGTTATACCGTGGGGGAGGAACATACAAAGAAACAAAAAAAATCACATGGTTCATTACAAATAATTTAGAAACAATAGAAAGAAAAAAATATTTGTGTCCCTATCTTGGGGTTCATTTCGCTTAACATCATCTTATATGATCATATGTACATAGCTTTTGACCTGTTCTGTGTGATCCAGATATATCCTAGTTGTTGCAAATAAGGGAAACCATGGGACCTGTTTCTTTGGGCCTGGCTTACTTCACTTAATACAATTTTTTCCAAGTCTTTCCATTTCCTAACAAATGGGGCAATGTCATTCTTTCTGATGGAGGCATAGAATTCCATGCTCCTCTACTGAGGGGGCATTTTAGCTATGGTAAATAATGCTGTGTTAAACATAGTTGTGCTGATAGCTTTAGTATGGCCTTATTTGTGATCATTTGGCTAAATGCCCCAAAATGGGATTGCTGGGTTATAGGGGAGCTCTATGTGGAGTCTTTTGTGAAACCTCCATACTACTTTCCAAAGTGGTTGAACAGGTTTACACTCCCACCAACAATGCAGTAGGGCTCCCTTCTGGCCACATCCCCTCCAGCATCTGTTGTTATTAGAATTCTTGATTATAGCCATTCTAACTGGGGTGAGGTGGGATCTCAATGTTGTTTTGATTTGCATTTCTTTTATGGCTAGAGAGGTTGAGCATTTCTTCATGTGTCCATTGGCCATCCTTCTTTCCTCTTCAGAGAATTTCTCTTTTAAGTGTTTATCCCACTTATTTATCAGGCAGTTGTTTCTTTGAAGATTTGTTTGGGGATTTAATTGTTTGAGTTCCAAGTATATTTTAGATATGGGACCCTTGTCCATTGTAGGGCTAGTGAAGATCTTCTCCCAATCCATGGGCTTTCTATTGATCTTGCTAGCTTTGTCCTTTGCCATGCAGAAGCTCTGCAGCTTCATGCAGTCCCATTTGTCCAACCTGTCTTTGATTTCTTGTGTTTCTGAGTCTCTATTAAGAACATATCAGCCTGTGCCAAGGACACTTAGGGTTTCTCCTATTCTGTCCTGTAATGTTTTCAGGATGTCTGCTTTGATTCCGAGGTCTTTGATCCATTTGGAGTTGATATTGGTGCAAGGTAATATATAAGGATCTACCTTTAGTTTTCTATGTGTGATTAACCAATTTAGCCAGCGCCATTTACTGAAGAGGTTGTCTTTCTTCCATTCTATTTTTTAGCTCCCTTATTGAAGATTAGGTAGCTATAGGTCTGTGGGTTCATTTCTGGGTTTTCAATTCTATTCCATTGGTCCTGCCTGAGGTCTGTTCTTGTGCCAGTACCAAGCTAAGACAGCATTTTTAAAGACAGATGTACTTATTAGTATTACTAATGTATGGTAGAAAATGGCAAAATACTTCCAATTATGTGGTTGTATAGAAATGAATGAAGAGCCAAGCTGGGTAAGAGAGAATAGTTCTCAACAACAGAAATGTTGACGAGGTTTCTAAGGAAAAATGCTAGAAAAAAATTGATGGGAAATGTATTCACATACCACCTATTTTTAAAGAGCTCTAATAAAAGGAATATAGGAATTTAAATAACTAGTATGATATTTAGTATCTCTCAGAATCATCGTATTCTATTAATACTATGGTATTTTGGATAAAATAATTCACAAAAATTTGTTAAACATCAGTCACATTTTAATTATGATCATATGAAACCTTTCTATAGAGCTTTGATGGTCCAGCACACAAGTTAAGATGCCATTCATCATTCTGCTGGTTTCCTCTTGGTTCCTGAAGAAGCATAGCCCCTTGATTCTGCTTTGGCCAGTGAAGAACTTGGTGGTTGTCTTCTTCATAGAATCTTCTCCTACCCAAACATACAGATCAGCTACTTCAAGTCCTTATACCTACACTTATCAGCTGTCTGAGCTATTGCTATAATTATCATCCTTAACTTGAACTAGTCATGTCTTTTTACACTTCATGTTCCAGAATTTCAGAATTTTTATAGTTCTTTAAATACCATGCTGTTTCACATCCTGGACTTACTATATTCATGCCAACCTCTCATTGGAATGTCTTCGTGATTAGATTTTTGTTATTCCTCATCATTCCTGAAGTCTACAAATCCTCAAGCTCTCAGCTTTCTTGCTTGTAGCAAACCTGGCCTGATCACTTGAGCCACACCTCCAGTTCAGCATTTTGCTGGTGAATTGGATATGATGTCTTGCAAACTTTTCTGGCCAGCCCGACTGTGAACCACAATCCTCCAAGATTCGGATTTTTGAGTAGCAAGGATTACAGGTGACAGCCATTGGTTCCTAGCTCATTTTTAATTCCTGGTACAAACAAATGCCATCTTTTTCAGAAAGCTTTCTCTAGCTTTTCCCTTCCCTCTGACATACATCTATTGTGTCTTTTGCTCTTACAGCCATGCATCATGTAACTATTGATTTTCCTGATGATAGCATAATACAGGGGCACGTTTCCTGCTCTGTGCTAGCCCAGGGTCTAGAAAACAGTGACACATAATAAATAATTGATGAAAATAATAATAAAAATAATGAAAAATATTTTTAAATAATGTCAGAACACTGCAAGTACTTTTAAATAAAATGTCATTTCTTTATGAACTATACTTTTTAGTTAATGTTAACTATGTAAAAATTACAAAATATAACCTTGTGTCCTTTTAAGCCACTTGAATAGTTTAGCCCTATTTCTACTATGTTTGACATTCTTGTGCCTGTTTCAAATTGGAGTGAAGCTCAGTGACTTGGGAAATAATTACAAAACACCACATAACAATTTATTCAAGAAGTGGATCTCTGAGGAATGTGAAGTCTTTGGAAATAGCCATTGTTGTTGTACTGCTGCTACAAAATGAACTTCAGTGAATCTTTGACAATATTTATCTTTAATTTACCTATAGAAATATCACAATATATGACTTTTCTATTTTAAAGCCTAAGCTTTATTTTGCCTTCAAACTATGGTCTACGCTTGATTCTTAGAAATTACATAATGGAAAAGATTATGTGTATGTAAATATACACTTGTATATACATATGTAAACATATATATACACTTATATATACATATATATTCAAGGATTTATGTATGTGTGTTTTGTAATGATTATCACAATCAAATTAATTAAAGTATGTATCAACAACCATGATATACATGATCCTATAACTTGTTTGTCTCATAATTTAAACTTATACCCGTGACTACTAATTTTAATTTCTTTTCTCACTCAATCCCCAGTAACTACATTTCTACTCTCTGCTTCTGGAAGTTCATATTTCTTTTTAAATTTTCACATGTAACTGAATTTGTACAATATTACTTTGTCTGAATTATTGAATATCACATATCTTTGATATTTACTCATGTTGTTACAAATGCAACATTTCCTTTTCACACGGCTGAATAATATTTCACTTTGTGTGTGTCAGAGAGACCAAGAGACAGACATTCCATTAATCAATTCATTGTCTTGAATGTCACTAATCATTCATTTTTATTGTTTTGTCTTTTGTTTTAGATTCTTGGGATAGGGTGTTGCTATGTAGCCCAGAATGGCCTCAAACTTCAATCTCCAAAGGAAGCGCTGTAATTATAGACATGTGCTTTCATACTTAGCTCATTATTCATTTTTGACAGTTACTCTCCCTTTTTATACATTTGCTCTCTTATCTGATCACCTATGCTCAGCATGGTTGTGCTTTTTCCTACTAGTTTGGAGTCAGACCCGAGGTCAAAGCCCATCATCATAAAAATGTTCCCTATACCTTAGAAGAAGTCATGTCTCCTTTGAGAAGTCTAGGAAGTTTGATTTACACTTTACTTAGGAGTTTCCTTCATTTTTATTCACGTATCTCACACAGCCATCCCAAAATAAATATAGTTGGTTTTCGACATCATTTTATGTGAGAGCTTTCACCTTAAATTTAGTAAGGACAATTTGTTCATTTTTCTTTACATAAACCCAAAACACTATATACATATACATATATATATATATATATATATATATATATATATGGAGACTATTTCACAATATAAGTTGACTAAGTATGCAATTTACAGATATTTAAATAGATCATTATTGATTTGCCAAAATAAATTATAGCTACTTCAACTTATTGAGTAGCAACTATTTATGAACCCATAGCTCTTGCAAAAGGAAATTATAAATACCCAAGATCCCAAACTCTTGGAGCATCTAGATACATAATGCAGCAATGCAGGTGCCATGCGATTACTGCACACTTATAAAGATAGTGAAAATGAGGAAGCATGCATATCAGCCTGGGGAGGAAGGAAAGTTTGTAGACAAAAGTGACTAGTCAGCATTAGCTACATAAATATAATTGGAACTGTGTTGGGGTGGTGGTGGAAAAAAGCAGTAAATAGAAAGTCAAAGATGAAAACCACCAAAACACTTTTTAGAAATTTACTAAGAATACAGATAGAGACACAAGTGTTTTTTCTTTCTTGCTGTTGTTTTTAATGTACTTATAACATACCATGTGATTTTTTTGTTTCTTTTGTATGTACTTCCCCCATGGTATAACCCCGTTTTCATTGTATTTGATTCCAGTGCCCTGAATCTTGTATATACATTTTTCTAATTTGAGGAGGGGAAGGGAAATAACAAAATGCTGAAATAAGGATACAGACTGACCCATTGTAACAACGACATGTACAAGACACTATGTTGAAAATGAACTTTACAACTTCAGGGGATGGGGAGGAGGAAGTTGGGGAGGTATGGAGGGAAGGGATGGTAGGGGAAAAACAAAGGAGGAGGTAACAGTGCTCAATAGGAAATGGACTCATTACCTTACCTCTTACAGACAAAAAAAAGAATATCAGGAACTGAGTTGAGAAGGGTTATATAAAGATCAGAGAAGTCTGACTATCAGGAAACATACTTGTTTCCATAAAAACATCTTATACAGAGCAGCGACAGAACGAGATTATCATTTCAGGAAGAGTCACCAGTGAAAATGGTGTAGGCTGTTAGCTGGAGCAGGATGAGAGAGGAGTCCTGCTTGAAGAATCTGTAAAGTTTCTCAAACGGAAATAATGAGTGCCTATTCTGCAAGGTGTCCGTGATGCCATAGAGACACGGAGATGGCACACCACAGGTCAAAGCCACAACGTTGAGTGAAAATGGGAAGTAAAGGAGAAGACACCGACTCTCACGCATCCTGCTTAGGACAAGGGTGATGTTCT
Organism: Dipodomys spectabilis; assembly: GCF_019054845.1. Taxonomy (NCBI): domain Eukaryota; kingdom Metazoa; phylum Chordata; class Mammalia; order Rodentia; family Heteromyidae; genus Dipodomys; species Dipodomys spectabilis. The sequence continues at coordinate 13,378,977 of NW_024870701.1, read as the reverse complement.
AAATGCCAGGTTTTAATAAGAGGAAAGATGGGTTGTGAGGGAAGTGCTGAAATGTGTTGATTTTTGAGAGGCAGATTGATAGCTGATTTCTAGTACTTTCTATGCAATATATTTGCATACACATCTCAAACAGAAAATAGGACTGGAATGAATCCAATTTCTGTGTGTTAGAACAGCCATCTCTGTACATTTCAATCAGGGAGAAATCATATTTTTAACATAGATATAGTCTTAAAATACTTACGTAAGGAGCTGAAAGTGCCAATAACAAGGAGAATGAAAGTATAGAAGAAAACCAGTTGGAAAAGATTCAGAATATAAGTGAAAGGAGAATGTGTCATTGTACGGAAGAACCATCTCCAAGAAGAGAGGAAGATCCTTTGAGTACGTTCTCTGCTACAATTATGATCTGTTCTTAATTTAGTTATGTTTTTATATTTCATCATTTCCATTAGTGAACCTATGAATCGAAGATACTGAATATATAGCTGCAGTTTCTGAGCCTCCAGGTGGCAGTGGCATTATTGCAGTGTCTTTTGTGACACCAGCAATCTTAGAATCCTACTTGAGAAATGATCTTAAAAAATCATTTTTACATGGCTTGCTTTGCAGTACAGCTTCATAAACATTTCTTATTTTTATTTTATTTCCTATTACTTTGTATGATCCACGTTAACCACATCTCATTTCGTCATAGGATTTACATGGTATTGTAAGGTCTCTTGACACAAAGTCTAACATCGTTTTAAAACAGTATTAGTAGATACTGGGGTTTCGTAAATACCAGTACATTCAAGCTAAAATGCCCTTACTTACATGCCTTAAAATGAATTAACTTAGATCTATTTTTGTCAGGAAACCAGAAGAAAAAAAAACCCCAACATTTGTTGTAGGTCATCTCGTGGGCAGGAATTAGGTCGTATTTTTAGAATTACACTGTGAAAGTGCTGTAACAGTGGAAAAACTCAGTGTGTGATTTCAGTATTAAATATCTGTTTTATACAACTGAAAACCTTCCCAATAGTTAAGCTCCTATTATGCTCAGTAATTGGCTTAAAAGAAAATAAAGACATACCACAAAAATGCATGATCATTTCAGACTTTAAAAACAAGAGCAAAATGGAAGCATGAATGTTTAAAATACAAACTTGTATTTAAAGCAAAGGAATTGTTCTTAATATTCACAAGTAATGCTACCATAGAAATGATGTATGAATTTCAATAACTTTTACATTATGGCTGGATTATGTATCTGAAAGCCTATGTTATCTGAACAAAACTATGAACAATATTTGGTCCTTGTGTTACTATAATTTGTACACTGGAGGATGGCACAAGTTCTGTGGGGACTAGTAAGTTGGACACATGACATGCTAAAATGTGATCTCCCTGATAAATTGATGAAATGGGTGATTACTAGTTTTTTTTCAGGTCCCTAGAAACCAACTCATGGTGTTAAGCTATTTAAAGAACTAATATTTAGCGGGGCGCTGGTGGCTCACGCCTGTAATCCTAGCTACTCAGGAGGCTGAGATCTGAGGATCGCGGTTCAAAGCCAGCCTGGACAGGAGAGACCGTGACACTCCTATCTCCAATAAACCATCAGAAAACCAGAAGTGGCGCTGTAGCTCAAGTGGTAGAGCGCTCGCCTTGAGCTGAAGAGCTGAGGGACAGCACCCAGGCCCAGAGTTCAAGCCCCACGACCGACAAAAAAAAAAAAAAAAAAAAAGAACTAATATTTATCCCTGTTTTACCACAGTCTTCGTGAGTTTTGATGCTATACAGAGAACATTGGACATGTTTTTTGTTTGTACCTGCTTTTGTAACATTGAGTGGATGTTACCAAAATAATATCTCGTACTTAAATAACAAGTGCCTAGCAGCGTAAATAGGTGCTCAATAAGTATTTCTTCACTTACTAATTCATAACAAGAAACATACCTACATAGAATTGAAAAGCAGTACATCACCTATTATAGGAATCAATTTGGCAAATTTGTTATCTTCCAATTATAGAGTCACAAACTGAATTCACAATCACAAAGGACTTAGATAATTTAGAGAGAAAAACCATTCTTCAATCAGCTTTTTTATGGCAGACTGGCAATTACATCCCTTTACTACATCCCCAAAAATTTCATATGGAAATGTTAAAAATGGTTCTTTTAATCAATGCACCTTTTATGTAGACTAATCATAGAGTATCTCTGCCTGTGTTTGTCTTAATTCCTCCAGAATGGTCTATTGATATTTTCATGTCACTTTTGTCTACCCATTCATTCTTTCATTTCTTTCTGAAATAAATACCTCCTTAACAAATGCTTTTGTCCAGACACCATGGAAGACAGATGAACTGTCTGCCCTCAATACATTTGAAGCAGAGCATATGAAAGCAGATAATTAAATAAGTAATAGCACAGCATTGAGAACACATATCATAACAACTCCCAAAGGATTCTCTGAAGGGAAAAATCAGTTGCACCATATTTTTTGTTTTTTCTTTCTGACTTTGTCCTAACTGATACCTAAAGTATTTGTTTATTTTTGCAAATAATTATGTCAGGTGTCCTTATGGATAGGAAAGTTGTCCAATCTTAAGCAAAAATATTGATTAATGGTTTAATGTCAATGTTGATATTTGCATTGGTCTGTGCATGGAAATCATTTTGTCTTATATTTACTAAATGTGCATACTTAGAAAACACAGTTCTACAACATTGTGGAAAAAATGTTTCATATGACAGACAGATGATTGAAGATTGTCTTATTAAATTTATTTCTTTACATTTTATTTTATCGTAAAGGTGATGTACAGAGGGGTTACAGTTACATAAGTAAGGTAGTGAGTACATTTATTTTTTAACAATGCTAACCCCTCCCTCATTTTCTCCCACTTTCCCTTCCCCCCCCCCCCGCAACTTCCCTTCACTCCCCAAAGTTGTGAAGTTCATTTCTCTAGTAGTTGTGCAAGTTAATTTCAATTTGGCATGCCAGTTGGTGAATACAATGCATCTTGATGAATTCTCTCATTATTTCCCCTCATCTCTCTCAAACTCTCCTGTCTGCTTAAATTACCTGGTTCCATTTGCACATACGGACATTGAATATTATGCCTGCATTTGTCCATCCTTTCTCTCTCCATTTATCTGCCCCCTTTCATTGACCTTAACACACTCTCCAATAGCACATATGTTTCAGCTTCCTGGTACTTATTTTGTTAAACTTTAAGTTAGTTGTTCAAAGGAGTTGGAATTGGTATAAAATCAAGGCAGTCTATTTCACTTTATCTTATTTATTTTAGGCAGTATTGGGGTTTATACAGGAGCCATAACCCGGGGATACTCATATTTTGCAGGTAAAGTTTTGTATTTTCGTTGGAGACAGTCTCTGACTATGGTACTATCATCCAAAGCCTCTTGAGGATCTGAGATCCAGATACTCAGGAGATAGAAATAACAAGATTGTAGTTCAAAACCATACCAGGCAGAAAGTTAACAAGACAAGTTACCCAGGCATGGTGAATCAAAACTATTAGAAAAATGCAGGACTCTATCTGAAAAACAAACCAAAAGCAAAAGGACTGGACCATAGCTACCCCAAGTGGTGGCAAGCATAAAGTTCTGAGTTCAATCCCCAATACTTTATTTTATAAAGAATGAAAGAAATAAGGAAAAGAAATGTCTACATTTAGGTTCCAATGTTCAATTATAAAACCAAAAAATAGCATCTCTCTTTTAAACTTAATAAGTTAAACATTTGGGAGAGGACACTGTAAAATGAAAAGCTGCATATACTGAATTATCTTATTTTGTGATATCTATTCTCATGCTAAAATTAGAAGACAAATTTAACAACTTCTGATTCCAGTAAGAGAGGAAACATTTTAACAACTGGTAAATCACAGGGAAAATCCCTTGAATTTTAATATGCCAAGGTGATGTGTTTATTTTTCTGCCTATTTTATGCTCTGCTATAGATCTTGCTTGTGCCCATGATTGATATTGCTAAGATCTGAAATCAGATGAGACTATCACCCTTTATACAATTAGTACGCATGTAGCAACAACTTTCAAGCCGCCAGTTGCGCAAAAGCCTACTCTGAAAATAAAAAGCATTTTAAAAAAGAATATGATTATTATTGTGTAGCAATAACTTTCAAATATTCAGATTGAGCCTTCACTCTCTTAAATTGTAGCTAAGTGATTTCACCTAATAAAAGAAACTAAATGAATCCATGCTAATGCATTACCGGTATATGCAGAACAAGAAGAACAAATCACACAAATTTTCCCACTTAATTATTGTGATAGAAATTCATTGTCATATTATTGACCTATTTGGTCATGCCCAAGTTAATCATGTCTGAACCTTTCCCAGTGGGAAATAAGCTTGTTCACTTCCTGTCTTGCAAGACTATCAACTAAAACTCAGTCAGATATGCCTACAGCCTGATTACTGCAGCCCACCGTAACCATCATCTCCAACAGGGAAATCTACAGTCTACAGGGAGCCCGGGAGATTTGGTGTCAGCTACTCCTTACTTCCTGGGTCCTGTTCTTTCCCCATCCTGCGCCATCATTGGCCACATTAAATTAAACCTGACTCTGCTTGCCAAAGCCACCCCCCCCACCCACCCAGCCCCGCGTTTCCTTTTTGCAAGGAGCTGTTTTGAAATACTGAAACAGAGTTTACGTGCAGTAACAGAGTAGTAAGCCAGCAACTTCAGACGCTTATTAAAGTCAAGCATGTGTCTTTGTTTCATGTTGCTAATGATGTGGAACCATAGAGGCCCGAGTATATTTCGCCTGGACGGTGTGGGAGCAAATGCTGAGAGCTCATTACTCGGCTCCCCATTGGAATCCTGCAGGCTTCCGCTCATTGAGGAGACTGTGGGGGCTTTGACAGAATTATTATACTGAATATTTTTAGACTCATTAACTATATCACCAAGGCAAAACATCTCTTCCTCGGATGCAAATGGCTGCAGCTACTGTGGCTTTGCTTTAGTTATTGCAGAAAAAGGATGAAGCTTGAAAACAACTTAAGGAAAAGACTTTTCATGCCTGAATGTTTGATTTTGCCACTTAGATTGGGACTGGCTAGGGCTGTTTTGCCACATTTGAGCCACTTGTATTCAAGAGCTACTTACGAAGATAAACACATTCATTTCCCTATATGAGGCAATAATCAAAATCTTTTTTTAATTTTCAGTGTGTCCTATAATGCATTTTTGGATGAGGCTCTGATGATTATGCTTTGAGCTGAGGGTTACAATATTCATTCCCAAGATTATAGAGTAACTTTTGGTGCCTGACCTAAATCTAAACTGAGAATGACTATGTAGTTAAAATAATAATTTGAGGGAAGAGTTGCTCTCTAATTCAGGAATTGTAACATATGCTGCCTGGCATGAAAAATGACACACTGTCTTAGATCATTTCAATACCTTAACACCACAGTCTGATTTAAGGTTGAAGAGCAAGAAAGGAATTTTAACCTACCTCCAAATTGCCTTGCTCCTACAGAACTCACTTCAACCTTAATCTTACTTTATTGAGACTTTCAGCGATTTAATTTAGGTTTAAGAAGCCCTTAAAAAGACAAAAAATATGCAGACTTTAAAATTAATTCTTTAGAACAAGGGATGGAGAACTACATTAACAGTGCCTTTTGCTGTGAAAGTTAAGTTGGACTACAGAGAATTTTCCAAGAAGAAATTTCTAAGAACAAATGGAAGTCTGGACATACTGATGGAGTTTTAAACTTCTCATATGTTGCTCTTTACAAGTGTACCAACATTTGCCGCTTGGGCACCTAGGCTGCAATCTGTTTTCTGGCATTAAATATTAAGATTGGAACTGAAATAATTCGGACTTTAATGAAAAAAATTGTTTTTTGTACACTAACATTCAGTTCCTTGGAAGAAACACCCCTTTGAGTTAGGCTTTGGTTCATTTCCCACATTACAGTGCTTTGACAATGGTGACAGTGACTTCATACATCAAGAATTTCTCCTGCTTTCTATGAGCACCAGGGAATCTGAGGGGAATACTTTACATCTGAAACATGCTGTCCTTGGGGATTCCACCATTAGAATAACAGGTCTAATCAAGCAGTCCGTTATAAAATGGTGTTTCCACAATGCAAACTGGAAGGGAGAAGACAAAGTAACTTAAGGAGCAAACACATTTTAATAAGACTACAAAACTGGATTTCATATTTGTATACGTTATGTTTTTAGAACCTATTATTTTCACATAAGAAGTGCTAGGACCACTGGATGCCATGACTCACTCCTCTCATCCTACCTACTCAGGAGTCTGAGATCTGAGGATCGAGGTTTGAAACCAGCCCAGGCAGGAAAGTCACTGTGAGACTCTTATCTCCAATTAACCACTCAAAAACTGGCAGTGCTGCTGTGGTTTAATTGGTAGAGCACTAGACTTGAGCACAAAGAGGCTCAGGGACAGCACCCAGGCCCTGAATTCAATCCCCACAACTGACAAGAAAAGAAAGGAGAAAAAAACATGCCAGGACCCTACTTTTTTTTCTAATATCACGAACATAAAACCAGTGAACAGTGTTAGGTAGTAACTGTTTGGGCTGGATGTTTAGAACACAGTGCCAATAGGGCAACTGAAGGAATTAATTGTTTTGTGGGAGAACTTATGTCACCTAGAGTCCCGAGGAGAAGATTCAAAATTCCTGTCAATGACTACAAGAAAGTCATGACATATAATAGGATATACATTATTATTATACTATATATTGTGTATCTTTGGGGTGGAAAACACACTTTAAGTTGTCCTAATGAGGAAGGCAGGTTTTAAATACAATAAATACAATGTATTGTTTATTTTCTAAAAAAAAAAAATCAGGAATCGGGATAAGTAGGTAGAAAGATGTGCAGTTCAAATACAATAGGGAGAGAAGCCTAGCTAAAAGGATTATTCTTAATAAATATATGAAGAAATTAGGAGAACTAGCCTTGATATTTGGAGGAAGAATATTACAGTAACACACTACCCACAAAGTTCCCAAATGCATATCTGAAGTAATAAAAGAAGCAGAGTGAGTATTAAGAAGGAAAATAAGAAGATGAAGACAGACAGCAAATGAAAGGCCACATATTTTAGAGACTTAGAAGCCATTGACTTTTCTTGAGTCAGAAGAAAAACCATAAGAGTTTTGAATAGAAAAGGGATAAAATCTGAACAAGATTTGCACTGGATTATTCTATGTGCTGGGTTTATATTTGTCTGGAGAGGGGCCATCAAAAATAGAAGCAGGGAGGCTATTTTAATAATCCAAAGAAGAGATTGTATCTATTATAAAAGTGCATGCCATTTCTTCCAGTTGAGGGAACATCATTTTGTAAAATAGAACAACAAATCAAGAGTTTTCAGATAAGCAGACAGATGGAGACTGAATATGTTTGAGAGTAAATAGTGGATTTAGGGGTAAACTGACCTTTAGTCAGTAAAGTTAGTTCTAAGGTAAAGCTGTGACTGAGACTCATTAAAACTGACTCTTTGGTTACCTATGTTAGGATTGAATCTTAGAACAAAAAGAGCCAGTCTTCTGCTTTCTTTTGTGAACCTGGAGAATAGGAACATTTTTTATTCATTGGAATTAATTTACTTGGCATTTAATGAACCAAGTAGATAAAATGAAAGAAGCACAATGTGCTGCGAGTGTGTACAAGACGATAATTAAGATTGACAATGAGATTTATGACAATAAAATCAAAGAACCAACTATCCCAGTGTAGTCAGAGGATTTTTAAGTTTGGGTGCTAGAGATAATGAGCTGAAAAGATAATAGTTGCAGCTGAGGTATGGAGATGTTTGAAATTAAGATAGTGAATATTGGTTTTAGATACTATAAGCTTATCAGCACCAGAAAAGAAAGAAAATTAAGCAAATTGAAGAACAATCTTAAGAGATCAAGAAATGGAGAATCAAGGAAATTAGAAGAAATATCTAATTTTAAATACACCAGGAACAAGAATAGAGTAATATTCATGAAAGGGACAGCAGACAAAGAACTGAGGTCACCACACAATGAGCAAGTGTGGCCTAGGAGAACACGTGATGCTAATCGTAGTGAGATAGCAAGTGATAGGATGAAATTATTTTCAAAATCATGTGGTCTTACAAAGTGTGAGACATGAGAAAACATGATAAACATGATAAGACATCAGCACCTGCTGTTATGAAGGATACAGTAAATAATAATAATAATAATAAAGAAAAACACCAGCACATGTGAGAGCTATCAAGAAAGTAATGCCATGGGAGAGAGTCAAGTTTCAGTGAGAAAATGAAATAGAAATGCACAGATGAGTTTGGTACAATATACCGATAGCATTGCTACTTTTGGCAACAATAACCCACATAAGATAAACAATTGAAAATCTGATAAAAATTATCACTATCAAACCCATAAGTAACTTGATATGGTGTATATTCCCATTAAATATTTATAATTTGTTATAGAGTTACTCTTTCTAAAAGGAATGCCAAAGTGTGGGTTTAAAGACCTTTAATTACCCAAGGCATTAGTCAGTTTCCTGTCTCTATGACAGACCATAATTACTGGACCTTATTGCTTTGGACCTGTGTTGATGTTTGCTTATTTGAAGCATGTAGAGGAAGAAATCCATTTGCTTCATGGAAGCCTGGAAGCAGAGAGAAAGTTGTAGCAGTTTCAATATTCCCTTCAGTGTTAACCATTAATGACTTCTTCCTATGTTATCATTTAAACAGTGATTGTTATGGATTCTGTTGAATCATGTTGGATGTCTTTGTCATGTTTCCTTTGAATACATGTTAGGCAGAGGTGAAAGATCCTTGGAAATAGTTACCGGTGAAAACAATCAGCCCTCACCAAAGCCAAGTTATTTTTAAGCCAGCCAACTCATCTTAACAGTGAATAAAGGAATGTAGTAGTCACCACTGATCTTATAATTTTATGTATACTAAGATTCAGTCTTAGAACCTCTCTTCCCTTGGCCTAACACTTACCTCCACTTCCCATCTTGCCAGCAATATATGGACCAATATAACTTAAGCTACCACTGGATGATGGCTTCTTATTTCTGTGAGCTTAAGTCATAGCTATTAGACAAGATTAATATGAGCCTTCACTTAACATTTCTGTTTATAAGCTCTTACACATTAAAGAAAATTTGAATCAGGTTTTCATTGAGTCAGAGAAGTAACTGCTGGCCCAAGAACTGTAAGAAGTAAACCTAAACTTACATTTTATTTATTTATATGTTATGAAGTCTTGATTATAGGACCACCCACAAAACAGTTATTATTACAGATTTGGCTTTCTGTGTAGAGATATTATAGTCAAAGCCTCATTTTTGTGTAGATGATAACAAAAACTCCTTTAGAAGTCCTGGGGGTATGAAACACTCACTATTCTGTATGGTATGCCTTTCCCATGCAGGAATGGTTTTTAGTAGGTAGCCTTGTATGTTGGCTAGCTATTGCTGTATGACAAATTACTGCAACTGTAGTAACGTAAACTACATTAGCACATGATTTCCATAGGTCGATGTGTGAGCTCAGTTTAATAGGATATTCTGCTCACCATCTCACAAGACTGAAATCTAGTTGCTAGCCAGATTATATCCTGTCTAGAGCTCAGGGTCATCTTCAAAGTCCATGTGTTTCTTGCTGGCTATCATGCAGGGGCTACACTCCTTACTACTCCATGACCCTTCTCACTAGGCCTCTCATAGTAGGATGCTTACTTCTTCAAGTTCTGAAAGAGACTCACTCTTTCTTGTTCAATGTCTTGTACAATCATAACACCTAACATAATCACAGAGTGACATACTATATTCCTTGCTGCAGTGCCCAGGCTAGAAATATATCAGTTTCTGCCCACTCTTGTGAGGAGCGGGTAAGACTCTACAAGAGTTGGATTCAATGGAAATTATTTTAGAAGTTGACTGTCATGTCAAGTTGAAGGGCATATGTTGACATGATGCATCTGTATTAAAAAACACTTATTAAAAGCATTTGCTAAATATGAACAATAATGAGTGCTATTGCATATCTAATAAACACTATAAAAATCTTAGTCACTTTAAGGATAACTTCAGAAGAAATCATCACATTGAGAATTAGAAATTGTCATTATTGCCACCGAACAACACTTATTAGATATTTATTTTTACATTCCTCTCCAGTGGATTGTGACCTTGGAGGTAAATTAGCTTACACAGAGCAATGAAGCATTAGGAACATTTGCCTCTTAAAACAGTACCTCTTAATAAACATTCGGAGGTGCAAAATCAAACCAAGCAAAATCCAATCTTAAATAAGTTAAGCTGTCTTTGCCTATTATAAAATCTGAACAACAGTTTTATCCCAAAGGTTACTCAATCCACAAATATGATGCTAAATATATTCAACCAGTTGAATCTCACAGGCCTTTAAATATAACTGGTAATTAGGCTGTAAATCTCACAGTGAAAGAGAAATGTGATTATTGTTAAAACATAACTTGAAAAATGTAGGTTATTGATCTAATTATTAGTTCTCCCATCTAAATTTAAGTGACAGGTACCATTATCAATTGAAAACCTGGCACATTTACATTAAGTACTAGCCTTCTATTTGTAGTTAATTCATATTGTCACCATTGGCAGGAATTATATCATGAAATATCATCATTCTCTCTTTGATACAAAACACTAGAACTGTAGCAGATGCAGCATTTATTTATTTATTTATTTGGTGGCAGTCCTGGGACTTGAACTCTGGGTTCTAACTACCAAAAAAAACTAGAAATGGAGCCATGGCATAATGGTAGAATACTACCCTTGAGCACAAAAACTCGGGAACAGTATCTGGGTCTGAGTTCAATTCCCCAGACTGGCACACACAAAAAAGATAAAGCTGTGCATTTATGTTTCTAGCTTTTTGGTAATTAATTAGAGATAATAGTTTCACAGACTTTCCTGCCTGGGATAGCTTTGAACCTTGATTCTCAGATCTCAGCTTCCTGAGTAGTAGCTTAGATTACAGGCAGGAGCCACCAACTCCTGGCTTGTCAGTTATTTTGAATGAATAAATAATAGAATATTTTCCTCCCTCAAGTTTTTACATCAAAATTGCTAATATTTGATACAACTAAATTTACTTTTCTTAGATACCCTCATGGATTATGATTCTTCAGAAAAGCATAGCCAATACGATAAAAAAGAGCAGATAGAGGTTTATTCATTCATTTACTTATTTATGGTAGTTACTGGGGTTTTGAACTTGGGCCTCACACTTAAGACAGGTACTTTAATTGGAGCCATACCCCAACTCTTTTTTTGTTTCAGTTATTTTACTGTTCATTTTTTCTGAGCCTAACCTCAAACCTCTATTTTCTCCATCTTCTGCTCCCATGTAGCTGGGATTACAGGTATGTAACACCATGCCTGGCAAGTTTTAATTTTAAGAAATTAAAGAGATTGGAGGTATGGCTTAATTGGTAGAGCACTAGCCCATGAGCAAAAGTAGCAGGTAACCCATAGACTAAGGAGTTCGAGTTCTGGCCTTGGAGCAAGAAAAAAAAAAAGTAAAAAAGTAATTGACTATAAAAGTATCAGAACTGTCAAAAGATGACTTGCAGAATATGCCAGCATTCTAGAGGCCCAAGGAAGAGTCGTAGTTTGAACTCAAGGCAGCCTGCTGCCAGAACTTGCTCTTTCTTACGGGAGATAAGTAGAACACATCAGCCTTTTTCTCTTAAAGCTTTGAGAGAAGGGTTTGTATGAGGCTCACCCATGTCATGGAGGTAAATTGACTTTACATAGATTCTGATGATTTAACTGTTGCTATTATCCAAGAAAACATATTTTTCCAAGAAATGTCTAGATTAGTATCTAAGCAAATATCTGAGCACTCTGGCCTAACCAAATTGACATAAACTATGCTAGCTGCCTTTTCTGCCTCACTCTACCCCCGCCACAAAGAAAATAGTACCATCTGTTGTTATTAGAGGTCTTGATTATAGCCATTCTAACTGGGGTGAGGTGGTATCTCAATGTTGTTTTGATTTGCATTTCTTTTATGGCTAGGGAGGTTGAGCATTTCTTCATGTGTCTATTGGCCTTTCTTCTTTCCTCTTCAGAGAAGTTTCTCTGTAAGTCTTTAGCCCATTTGTTTATTGGGCAGTTGTTTCTTTGAGAATTTGTTGTTGGGGGATTTAATTTTTATATTGTGAAAATACTGTACAGAGGGGTTACAATTACATGGGCAAGGATTTAACTTTTTTTTGAATTTCAGGTATATTTTAGATATGAGACCCTTTTCCGTTGTATGGCTAATGAAGATCTACTCCCAATCCGTGGACTTTCTATTGATCTTGCTAGCTATGTTGCAACAATGAGATGTACAATTTAGGCAGGGTGTTGCGGGGTGGGGGGGGAGGTACTTGTGGAGATGGGAGAGAAGGGGTGGTAGGGGAAAAACAAAGGAGGAGGTAACAATTGTTTGATAAGAAATGTACTCATTACTTTGCTCACCTAATTGTAACCCTTCTGTGCAGTATTTTCCAAAATAAAAAACTTATTTAAAGGAAAAAGAAAATAGTACCAAGCGTACTTGATCACAGGACAACATTTTGCATGATTCTCAGCATGCGAACGTAAATTTGAAATGAAAGATAGAAGTTTCATAGTATACTTCAATTATTTTTTGGTAAATTAGAATAGGAGCAAGGTAAACTCTGCAATTCCCATTGCCATTTTATATTTCTTTGATGCACACAGAATTGGGCATTTTATAACTTTATTTCTATTTCACATTGCTTTTCATCCTTCTTGAATTGTATGTTCCTGCCCTGTCTCATCAACTTCTCTTAAAAATATTTATTTGCTTTCCTTACTGATTCGTTTAATCTCTTTATGATACATTTTTCTACTGTTTTGCTTTGAATATTTTCTAGATGCAAACCTTGCTCTTTTATACATCATTTTAAACTTAGCTTTCATTCAAATATATATTTTTTGATTTATCAGATTGTTTTATGCTTAGAAAATACCACTTTGAAATCATATAATACTTGTAGTTTTATATCCCACTTCACTCCTTTACTCATACAATATTATATATTAAGCATTTTTCCATAAAACAGAATATTATTTGATGCTTGCTATAGGATGAGATTTAATTTATAGTTGTCAAATTTCCAGTTTTCTCAAAATCATTGATCTGTTCTCATTCTTAATTTACATTAGTCCTTGCATATTAATCCCTCTTAAGATTATTTAATATCTCTGCACTTGCTTCTTTGTACGTAATATAGGAATAGTGATAATATCATTCATCAGTGTGTTGAAAGAATTTAAGCGGGAAAATTATGTGTCAAAAATTGTATAAATTAATTATCATGGATTTCATAGGGCTATTTGGGAATTTTTTGTTGCTGTTGTTTTTGGTTTTTTGTCACTGTTAGTTCAGGTCTTATAATGTTCTGTTTCTGATGCTGTGTTGTTGTTCTTACCTTATTCTTGTTACGGCTGGTGCTCTACAGTTGAAACATACATTTTTAGCATCGCCTTTTGCCTTTTTATTTTGTTGTTGGTTTTATTATTTTGTTTTACTCAGTTTTGAGATAGGGTCACTAACTTTCTGCCCAAGTAGGCCTTTAACCATGGGAATCCTTTTGGATTCCCAAACACTTAGAGTTTAAAAGCATGATCCAAATTAATCCCTCACACTCCCCTCCCTTTCCCTCTCCCTCCCCCCACGCACTCCAGCATGAGCGCATGCACTCTCTCTCTCCCCTCTTCTCTCTCTCTCTCTCTCTCTCTCTCTCTCTCTCTCTCTCTCTCTCTCCACCCCACCCCCTTCTCAGATCTCAACTTCCTGAGTAGCTAGGATTACAGACGTGAACCACCAGCTCCTATCCTGGCCAAAAGTATTTTTAATTCAACTAATATTTCTAACTTGGAAACAGAGGAAGCTTAGCTATTTCTATAAAGTACTATAGCAAGCAACTCTTTATCTTATACATCTGATCCTTCTCTAGGCTTCTGTTATAGTCTCCTGTAATTTAATCTGGGATGAATCAGCTTGGGATTCACCTTCCATGCTGCCATTTGATATAACAGAGCATGTTTTCACAAAAAGAGAAAAAAAGAAAAGTTTATATATTTAATATAAAATCATACCTTTAAATTACCCTGAAAAATCACATTCTGGGTATGTGAACTGAACAGCCATTCCATATACTTAAATAACAATTGCTTTTCTACTAAAGGAGAAAACCCACAAGAAAAAATGAAATGGCTATACAATTAAACCCAGAATCTTATTTGCAGAGCTGTTTAACTATGAACTCTAAGCTCCTCTTTCCACTGACAAGCAATTTCACTTGTTTGAGATGTGTCACCACATGTGATATAATGAAACACTATTCCCAGGAACTATATGTATATAATCCCCTTTACACTGTTGAGAGACCAGCACAGGACCTGTGACAGAGGACCAATGTTATTGCCAACAGTAATGTGAGGTCTTTGATATAACTTAGCTGCTATCATAGATATAGCTAACTAAATTATTGTTTTCAAGAAAGCCACAAAACAAGGAAGATCTACCTATTGATATGAAACTGTGATTAGATCAACTTGGGAATACCACATGATAGACTATCACTAAAACCCAAGGTTCATTCTTACTATTCTTCTGCCTTTCAAACCTATGGCCTAACCAGGATGAAAATCACTGAATTCTCTTTTGCTTAGGACAACTTAATCTTCCACAACCCTTATAAACACATTGCTTCAGATGGACGTCATTAGTTAATTAAAATTGGCACTTGAGACAAAACCTATTTACCCATTTACTAACTTGTAAATTCTATTGATCAGAGCAATGAACTTAGTGGTTATTCTAGGTTAATTTTAGTCTTGGAAGCTTTTCTGTTCAATTTTATACAAATGAAGTATTGTATGTCACCTTCGCTTTTCCCTCTGAATTTCATTATGTGAAACTGCAGATGCATTATTTTTGAAAATAAGATATTTTCACTTCCAAGACAGAGGGAAATTTGAATTCTATAATATAGGGCTAAATTCTTATACCACTTGTCCAGAGAAGGGGCTTAGAAAAGAGTTCAAATTTCTTTATCCAGATGATAAAAATGTAAAGAATCGTTTATTGTTTAAGCTTGCTAATGCCTTGATATTCCTCACTACATTATCTTGTGTTTCTCTCCACAATTGTCACGACCTTTTTTCAATCAGTTCAATAAGGCAAGACCTAAAATAAGCTGAGCTGGGCACTGGTGGCTCATATCTATAACCCTAGCTACTCAGGAGGTAGAGATCTTAAATCACTATTGAAGACAAGTCTGAGCAGATAAGCCCTATGATTCTCTTATTTGCTGCTTACTGCTAATATGTTGGTATGAAGCTGTGGTTCAAGTGGTAGAGTGCCAACTTTGAGCACAGAAGCTCAAGGACAGCAGCCAGGCCATGAGTTCAAGCCGTAGGATCAGACACTACTTTCTGATATCGGTCATATATTTATGTGCCTGTATATGTGCCTTATCTGTCTGGCTTTGTGTGATCTATTCTTTCTCAAATTCACAGGATCGTATCTCATCCAGTGTTATATGCTTCCCTAATATAGATTTTTATTTAGGTGATAGGTGTTTAATAAATTGTAATTTTAAAGATAGCCATTCAGTTCAGTGCCAGTGGGTCACATCTACATAACCTAGCTACTCAGGAAGCTGAGACAGAGGATTTTAGTTCAAGCTAGCCATGGCAAAAAAAAAAAAAAAAATCTTTGAGAATCCATCTCCCACATAACAGCAAAAGGCCAACCGGAGACAGAACTCAAAGTGGTAAGAGTACCATCCATAACAAGCCAACAGAATAAATGCAAGTTCCTGAGTTCAAGCTGTGGCACCAGGAAAAACATTTTAAAAGACCGTGTCTTTTGGAATTAGATGGGAAATTTTACTAACAACTTCCATGCCACGTCTCTTGCAAAGTTCTTAGTTTGAACTATACATCATTCCTAGTGCTAACACAGGTTGATCCATTGTAATAATGAGATGTTCAAGACACTATGTTGAAAACTAACTGTACAACTTCAGAGTGGGGAGGGATGGAGTTGAGGAAGTGGAGAGGGAAAGGATGTCAGGGGAAAAACAATGAGGAGGTAACAATGCTTGATAGGAAATGTACTTATTACCTTACTCATGTAACTGTAACTCCTCTGTACAGTATCTTTACAATAAAAAAAATACATAAAAATAATGGCAGCTTAATGTCTTAAAACAGCAGAACATTTACCTATGGTTTTAGACTCCGGACCCCAATGATATTATACATTGGTTGGGATAAAGCTAAAGTGTAGGCAATGTTGGTTCTTTTTTTTAATTTTTATTTATTTTTTATTGTGAAACTACTGTACAGAGGAGTTACAATTACATGGGCAAGATAATGAGTACATTTCTTATCAAGCATTGTAGCCTCCTCCTTTGTTTACTCTTCTCAACCCTTCCCAGCCTCCCCCACACCCCTCCCCCATCTAATTCCCCCCCCCCCCCACCAAAGTTGTAAAGTTCGTTTTGGACATGACAACTTATACTTCTCATTGTTGCAACAGGTCCATCTGTATCCTTTTTTAAACGACTTGTTTTTCCCCTTCCCCTCCACAAATTATACCAACATCAAATACAGTGAAAGCAGGGGTTATACTGTGGGGGAGAGACATACAAAGCAACAAAGAAATAATCTTATAATTGTGTTAGAAACAAATGCATGAAAGAAAAAATTTAAATACATATCTTAGGGTTCATTTTCCTAACATCACCTTATCTGACCTTTTCTGCCTGACTTGTACATATACCAGATATTGCAAATAAGGAAAACCATGGTACCTATGTTTCTTTGGGCTTGGCTTACTTCACTTAATATAATTTTTTCCAAGTCTTTCCATTTCTTAACAAATGGGGCAATGTCATTCTTTCTGATGGAGGCATAGAATTCCATTGTGTATATATAATGCTGGTGCTTTTTGAGGCAGTGTTTGCTTTCCTCATTCTTTGGTTTAGGTCCCCATTCGCACAGTGATGTTAGAATAGTGCCATCACATCCTCCCTGGCCCTGTTTATGTCTTCACACAGACATATCTGCCTTTGACCCCCTCCTCCCCGCAACTCCCTGCCATCAGGACCCTATGTTTCCATCAGGCTCTTTGGGATTGAGCAGAACCATTTCCCATCTTGATAGCTCTCACCTATTCTCATCTTTGAAGTTCTTTTTGGAGCATAAACATTATAAGGATGGATTCCAGGGGGAAAGATGTGGATTTTTAGCGAAGTAGGAGAGGGCAAGGTCTTCCCTGTCATAATATGCTTTCTCATTTTTTTTTTCATTCAACAAAAACCACACAGCCCCTATTATGTTGGCAAACAAGAACAGTGAAATTGGGAACAAACAAATCTTTAGCTCAGTATGCCCTGAATCTAATGTGAAAACTGGCATGTTAATAATGATGTACACAGTGTGACACTCGATTTAGTGGAGATTATGTCAGCCTACTATGGGAGCATGGAGGAAGAAGTACCTTCTTTCTGCCTAGGGCAGGGAGTCCCCTCCGAGAAGGCTTTTCCATAGGGTACTGATCTCTGTTGCAATACAAGACTATGTTGTACAAAATTAACCTGTGGTATTGGTTCAACAGGCATAATGGCCAATAAAATTTTACAATGTACAATTTGTTGTAACTGAAGTGAAAAGAACCCAGTTTCTTGACACTCATTAAAGGACTTATATGTATTAATTAAGTCATTCTAATAATATTTGTTAAGGACTTTGGATGCACATGGCTCTGAATGACATGCAAAGAATACATACAAGTATCACATTGACCCTACCCTGTAGGACCTAATGGTCTAGCACAGAAAGCAAACATCCAAGCAACTACAACACACTTGAAATAGTCCTCATCTTCTCATGATAGAACATCGCATCAATGGACAGGCTGCTTTTTTTCCCTGAAAACAAAATTACATATATATTTATATTACATATGTATATAATATATATTATATTATGTATTATATAATACAATTTATGTATTAAAATATATTACCTATAATAATTATAACATGTAATTCTAGAATAATATATTTTATATAAGAATTATAAATACATTATAATGTGATATATTTTATAATATATAATATACAACTATAATATAGATTTTTATATAGTAATTATAAATATAATTGTTATATATTATATATAATGATTAGAGTGTGTTATATAACAATTATAAATATATTATGATATTCTATATTATATAATACCAATATTATATAGCTATTGTACATTATGTAATGTGTATACTATATTACATAATATATAGTATGTGGTATATAGTATGTTATATTATACATATGCTATATTATACTATATATTATATAACATATAATATTATATTATATTTACCTAATACATATACATATAAATATATATACATATAAATATATATTTAAATATATACACATACATATAAATATATATATCAAGGAAAGGTAATACCTTGGTCCTTCTCAATTTTCACTTGTTCTTTATTCCTCAAAAGTCACTTAATCTTTTCAAAATGTCTATTCTCCTTTTTCAATATACTCTAAAGATTCAATGTTCTCTCAAATATTAACTTGTGGCTTCTTTTTTCCTCCATTTTATTTTTTAATTTTTGGCTTTGTTTCAATGTAACTTGTTAGTATTGAGCTACTTTTGAGGAATGGCTATGAATGTCAGCTTCCTGTTTTTAAATATAATCTAACATTAAATTTGACTTGAAACTTGTATTTCAAAAAAATCAGAAAGTTTATACCATTTTATAATATCTTTCAGACACAGGCAAATCTTATTGATTTGGATAATCCCACATAGCATGTAATGAGCAGAACAAGCTGTCAGCAGAACAAAGGAGCGACTAGATCCTCACCATGCTCATTTACTAAAAGTTGAAGAAAAAAGTCACAATTGTTCCATTTGGCAAGTTGTTACAGTACTCATGCTAATATGACAGAAAGCTTAATAGAACTTGTTCAACTCTTACACATTCATTCATTCCAAATACTATAACTATGTATTCCCATTCTAACTTACAACATGGGGGGCCACTGTTGAAGTACAATTTGAGAAGATTTAGATGTTCTCATTATTCCTGTATTATTTATCACAAAATATAATACCTAAAGTTCGTCATTAGATTTATTCCCTGAAGTAAACAGTTCTTTTTAAATGTCAAGTAATAACCCAAAACTCTTCAAGGACACTGATACATAAAATAGAAATCAATTAATCAGATTGCTTTCTATCATGTAGAAATATGTCCCGTGATTGACACATATAAAAGCTTTAAAACCGGAGTCTCCCACATGATGACAATTTTAACTATAAATATAAAAGACAAGGTCTTTGGTCAGTTTTATTGTGCTATTTATTAAGACTTTGTCATTTCACTGCATCTGAAACGTACCGTCTATGATTGCTTAGAGCACTGTCATAATGATTGCAATCACTAGTGTATTTGCCAGTTTCTTTTTTGTGTTCAAATGTCATTGTGTTAATCCTAGTAGAAGCTTGTGTAGATTATTGATTTTCCCCGGGAATCTACTTTATCTGTATAAATTCCCTTTGTTGTATATTTGCTTTAAGATTTGTCAAATTCCTTACTTTTTTTTTTTTTTAAGAGTTCTACTCTTCTTTATCTCTTTGCAAAATCTGGATGAAAGCTCAGTAACTTCTTTGCTCTTTCCAGTTCAAATATCTCAAGTTACAATTCCCCAACTCTCAGCTGGTTTGACATTCATGAAATTATCATTCAGTGTTAAGTATTTAAAAAATCTGTCAATATCTTTTGCTTCATATTATTTAGAATTTTAATCATAAATTTCAAAGGTCAGACATGTAATTTTCATTGTTTTGGATTTGCTTTTAATATTATCAAGAATATGGTTTATATCATGCCAGTTCTTTTTGAATATACTTTTTCAGTGATCCCATAAAATGTTATGTTTTATGTTATAATTTGTATATAAGTGATAATGTTTTATTTACTCTTATTGTGACCATAAAATTCATAATTTTGAAGATGTGCACATGATTGCTAGATCTGTTAATTTTTGTCATTATTTTAACCTGTGTGTGTGTGTGTGTGTGTGTGTGTGTGTGTGTGTGTGCGAGCGCGTGCGCGCACATGCGTGTGCGCGTTTGGGGGCTTGAACTCAGGGCCTAGGCACTGTCCCTGAGCTTTTTTGCTCAAGGCTAGCACTCAACCACTTGAGCCACAGCTTTTCTATGGCTTTTTGATGGCTAAATAGAGATAAGAATCTCATGGATGTTTCTTCTCTGGCTGGCTTCAAACTGTGATACTCAGATCTCAGCCTTCTAAGTAGCTGAGATTATAGGACTGAACCCCGAGTGCCTACAGTATTTGCTTTTGATCACTAAAATTTTGATGGCTGTATTCAAATCTTTATTTGTCAATACATTTGTTGATTTCTATTCTTACGATGTTCTTTCTCAATTTTTAGTTTCAAACAAGTTCTTAATATGTTTCTGATAAGTTGGACTGTATTTTACCTTTATATAGACAGATAGACATAGATATATAGACATAGATATAGATATAGATAGGTATTGATATGTAGGAATGTTGTATGTCTTAGTTTCTTTTGTCAAATATACTCAAGATTGTGCTGTAATAGTTTTCCCTAGCATATTATTTTTAATTGTTAGTTGTAAAAAGTCATGTTCTTATGAAAAAATGGTTTCCTTATAAAGTATACATGGTCATAATTTTCTAAACCAAATATTCTATTTTAATTAATTGCTATAACCTGCATATGATTATTGCAATCAATTATGCATCTTTTACCTAACTCTTAATTTTTAATTGTTCTATTTTTTCTGTTGATTATTTTTCCTTACCTGCCATTTTTTTTTGGTCGGTCATGGGGCTTGTACTCTCGGCCTGGGCTCTGTCCCTCAGCTCTTAGCTCAAGGTGACCACTCTACTCTTAAGCCACAGGGCCACTTCTGGTTTTCTATGTGGTTTGTTGGAGATAAGAGTCTCGCAGACTTTCCTGCTCAGCTTGCTTTGAACCATGATCCTCAGATCTCAGCCTCCTGAGTAGCTAGGATTACAGGCGTGAGCCCCCAGTGCCCAGTTCTTACCTGCCTTTTTAATTGGCATTTTTTGGTCTATTCTATTTTTCTTTTTTAGTTTCAAGCCCAAATGCTAACAATTCATTTGTAATTTTATGTTGATTATTGCACTATAAATATAAATACGTCCATTTAACTTAAAATATGCCTAATATTTTATGTAGGTGAATATTTTAAGTAACACAGTTTGAGTTTGAATATTATATTTCAGAACATAGGCCTTCCATCTATACGCATTACTGTTATAAAGCATTTTACTTTACATCATTAGATCCCTAAATTAAATACCATAATTTTAAGATTTCTATTGTTAGTATTGTCTTTACTAATATTCTACATTAGTATTATGCACTGCTTAATTTTTTTTATATTTGCTGTTGTTCATCAAACCTTCTGTAACTTAGAGTTTCCATTCTGAACCATTTTCCTTCTTTCTTATTTACATCCTTTCTCACCCATATACCTTCAATGAACTCCCAGTTTCAGCTTCTCTAAAATACTCTTCAGAACCAGTATTTTCCCTGGGCCTGTAAGAAAATGCAGACAGACATGTGAAGATTTCATTCTACCATTCTGTATAATACAAATGTGATTACATTTACTTTTTTCTCTTGAACATTTTCTGTGTCATCGTTTCATTTTCTGTTGTAACAGGCTCTTAGAGGCCTTGAGGGTGGCACATAGTTTTCTTTGTTTCTGTGCAGATTGTTTCTGCCATGAGTATTTGTTCATCCTCAAGCCTTTGTAGATCAATTCTGCCTCAAGTAAAACTGTGCTCCACCAGAGAGAATGAACACCACTTTCTCCCAGAATACCAGGGGAAAATAAAAACATAGACATCCTGGGCTGCATTCTAGGTGTAGTTGGAGAGATATAGAGAACATTCATCCTCCTTGCGCTAGCCAACTAGTGTTAATTTTCCATTCAGGCTTTACCTCTTGGGCTCTACTCCATCTTTGTAGTTTTCTTTTGTTAATTACTTTAAATCCAGTAATTCAATGAGACCATTTGAATGAGGATTTTTACTATATTAAATTAAAGCACTTTCACTGTGTCTAGTGACAGCAATTGTTTTTTTCTTGATGATGGATATTTGAGAGGGGTGAAATGCAATCTCAGTGTCCTTTTGATTTGCATTTCCTTTATGGCTAAGTACATTGAACATTTTTTGTTTATCTATTAACCATTAGCACTTCTTTTGAGAGCTATCTTCTCAATTCATTTGACCATTTATTCTAGATTGTCCTTTAGCAATTAATTATCTATCTATCTATCTATCTAGACATTAACCCTTTGTTCATTGAACAGCTTGGAAAGATTTTTCTCTCATTTTGGAGGGTCGTCTTGATTCTAGAAATCGTTTCCTTTGATGAGCAGAAGCTTTTTAACTTGATGCAGTTCCATTTGTCAGTTTTGACTCATATATTCTGGAAATTGAAATCCTATTTAGAAAGTAGTTGCTTTGGTCTTTATCTTCAAGTGTTTTCCTATGTCCTTGTTTCAAATTTTATAGTCTTACATTTAGATCTTGGAATCCATTTTGAAATAATTTTTGTACATAGTAATAGGGATCTACTTTCAACCTTCCATAGATAGGGATCTAGTTCATCCAAACACAGTTTACCAAAATATGTTCTCAAACATAATTCTGGCTCAATTGTCAAAAATAAGATGGTTGGGGCTGGGAAGGTGGCTCAATGGTAGAATGCTTACCTTGCATGCATAAGGCCTAGGTTCGATTCCTCACCACCACATAAGCAAAAAAAAAGCCAGAAGTGGTGCTGTGGCTCAAGTGGTAGAGTGCTGGCCTTGAGCTGAGGGACAGCCCTCAGGCCCAGAGTTCAGGCCCCACATCTAACCAAAAAAAAAAAATTAGATGGTTATAGCTGTGTGGAATTTATTCCTGGACCTACAATTCCATTCTATCATTCATCCTGTCTTCTTGCTGTTTTGGTGACAGTGTCTTTGTAGTATAATTTCAAGTCAGATATTGTGATGGTTCCAACATTGTTTTTTTTTTTTTAATTCATTTGGGGTCATTTGTATTTTCATCTGTATTTTTGGATTATTTTTTCTATTTTTGTAAAGAATGACATTGAAATTTGAAGAGCATTGTATTGAATCAATAGATTGCTGTAAGTAGGGTAGCCATTTTCAGAATTGGTGTGTTTGTGTATATGTTTTTGTGTGCCAATACTAGGCCTTGAACTTAGGGCCAGTGCTCTACCACTTGAACCATTGCTCTATCTATGTATTTGGTGGTTAATTGAAAATAATCAACTGAAGGGCTTTCTGTCTTTGGTTGACTTTTAACTGCAATCCTCAGATCAGTTTCCTGAGTAATTAGTATTGCAGTGCAACATTCCATGTCCAACCTTCACTTAACTCCATTTTCGACTAGTTTTTTAGACAATTGTTCATTTTAACAACATTAGCTTTTTGTAAGAACAAATTTTAAAATATATTTTTAAATCATGAAAATATTGTGCAATTAATTTTTGTAAAAAAATCACAAGAATAATACATAGAATTAAGTATGCACATGTACTATTGACTAAATTTGAAAGTGGAATTAAAAAATAAAAGTAAACACATTTATTCACCTGTTTTGATCAAATAGCCATCAAAATGCAGTTACCTTATTCTGAAACAAGGTATTTCAAAGAAACCAAGAAAGCTGTGGCTTGTGTAGTTTGTTAATGCTATTGAACAAGTAAAAAATGTTATATTACCTATATGTTTGATGTCATGTTACTTTATAAAGTATGCAAAATTAATATGTTTGTGAGATTATATGAAAGGATAAACTTGATTGTTAGCTATCCTGTATAAGACTTCATGGCATCTGTTGAAGATCAGTTTTCTTTTTGTGATGCTATCAGGGATTTTTTTAAAAATACTAACCGAGGTTCAGATATGGAGTTTTACAAGTTATTGTTTTTATATAGTTTAAATTATAGCTCCTTATTAATTTCCATAGATATTAGCTCCAGATTTAGGAATGCATGTGGGTTTTATTTTGTTTTAAGTATACCTAAGCAGCTGACAAAGGAGATTTCTAGAAATGAGCTATGTGATCTTTAACACCAGTCTGTGGAACAGACAGTAATAAGGAAATATCTCATTACTTGTGAGATTTGTATATCGTGCATATGTAACTTGGTAACTGAGTACTATAAAAAGATCAGTATTAACTGGATTTTGTGTATCTGTCATTTCTCCTTGGCAGAAAGTCTGTAGAGTAGTTTGTAATTGCCATTGTTTGGTTTATTAAAAAAAAAAAAGAACTGATAAAGGCTTATGCTATTTGCCTTGTGAGCTGCACTGCATATCACTCAGTTGAATCAAAATTGCATGCACATCTTTGCTTATCAGTTTTATTTTTCTGTCAGAGATTAAAGAAGACAGTACACTTCAGAATGTAAAACCTTATAACAAGCAGGTTAAAATTATAATCAAATTATAATTAAAACTTTAATATTCTAGTGCAAATGAATGAGTGAAAGTGTGCCTTTCTGCTTTCTATCATCTATCTATGTATCTTTACATCTATCTAACTCCTATCTAAAATTATTCTTATAGGAAAATAAAAGTTTTCTCCTAAGCGGTTTTGATCATATGTTGTCAAATCCTTAAATATGATTTTAATTGGATTACTTGAAGTACAAATGAAAATCTGCCAGAGATAGCATGATTTTTTTCTCTTTGTTAAATACATTAACTCTTACAGCTGCTTCTACAGGTGAACCTTTTGTTTGTCTTTGTAGCTAGAATTAGAATTGCATTACCTGAAACGCCCTAGTTTTCTTCTAAAAGAAACATTATCCGTGGTACTTCCTTCCTCTCTTAGGCTACAGGCTGCTCACCTACCAATTTCCCAGGCTTCCTAGAGGTTTCATCAGATGAACTTTCTAATTTTCATGTGGCAGAAACTCTATGAGCTCTAACAATTGTCATAAATTATCACCACCGCCTGGACACTTCTATTCCCACCCCTGTGCTAGAGGAATGATATTTTTGTGTTGTAGACTTCATTTTTTTTTTATTTTTTAACAGCAGATTTTGCCGTCACAGCAAAATTGAGAAGGCACATTTTCACGCTACCCTTTGCCTACCTTTGCCTACCTATACATTCACAGCCTGCTGAATTATCTGCATCACACATCATAGATGTATGTTTGTTACAGTGGCTCACTATTGGGGGTGTATATTTTGGTGTGCACAGACAAATGTAATAGACTTTTGTAATGCCACACAGTTGTTTTCAGTGCTCCCAGATCCTGGGTGCTCTCCTGATTTTCAACTCAGGAGTTAGAAATTGTTCCTCACATCTTAGGCATTGTACTCGTGAGAGTTGTCTTTTGTATTAATTCTATTTCCTGTCTCCATGTTGTAGCTCTAGGATTCTTATGTTGTTTCCAGACTAAATTCTGTTTTATTTTCAGCAAACATCCAGTTGTTATATATATGTTTTTCATCCAAAAGTTAGAACACCACCTTAGGTAGTCAACTCCTGACCTTATTCTCATTATTAACATTAAGTGCTGACCATAAGCTATCTGTCTGGTCAGTTACTCTGAGCTTTCAGTTCTAGGGACTTCTGTGTTTTTTTTCTGTATTGACTGGTCTTTGTTTTCTGACAAAACAATTTATGGTTCATTTTTCAGATAACTGTACATATGGTATTTGTATTTTAATTTAAAAGACTGTTGTTATGTCTGATTCTTCTAAGCTGAAATTCATTATAAGGACACTTCTCATTTCCTTGAAATGTTCCCTTTCTCTTTTCTGGGGTTCTTAAATTGCAAAAGCCAGTTAAATTATATGCTTTGGGGAGTTAATTTTTGGCACCATATGTCTCTAAAAATGATTTAATTTTATCTAAAATACATTTGCAATGAGATTTATGTGCTGTATTGCAGAGACTATTTAAGAATTTTTTAAAGAAAAACATATTAGTTTATTAG
This sequence comes from Dipodomys spectabilis, assembly GCF_019054845.1. Taxonomy (NCBI): domain Eukaryota; kingdom Metazoa; phylum Chordata; class Mammalia; order Rodentia; family Heteromyidae; genus Dipodomys; species Dipodomys spectabilis. The sequence continues at coordinate 13,352,787 of NW_024870701.1, read as the reverse complement.
TATTTCACCATAGTAACATACAGTGGATACATAAGCTTACAAAGTAAATACTTTTTTACATAAATATTTCCGATATCTAAACTCCATTGTTGCCTTTGAAAGTAATGAATTCAAATCCTCATGAAAATATCTATGTGAGTCTCCTGTTTCCTGTGAAGTCAGTTATGAACGTGTTACTGTTATGCCAATGAAATGGAGATAAATATTTAAAAATTAGACAATTTATGGAGCAGCTTGGAATAATAATTCTATCTTTATTAATATAAACTCATTAAATATTTTGGGCATTTTTTGTAGGTAAGATCACATTTAGTGGAAACATAATACAGATCTTATTCTGCAAACAAAAGGCCATGTTTATATGTTAGCAGATGGTCAGATGTAATGGGATAGTCTCTAAACAAACAGCTAATAATCAATTCTCTGAAATTAATAAGTCTCAAGCCACACAATGTGAATAATTCCTTTTTGTAGATATGTCAGGTTAACTGAAATTTATTTTTGATTTTTTTTTTAGTATTGCAAACATGCAATAGGCTGGGGTATATGTAAATTCTAAGTAAAGAAGCATACAATACATTCCTTGGATCTCTGTCAGCTTTTAGGCTGGGCACCTGATACATTTGCTTCCCTTGTTTAAACCAGTGTAGAAACATTCAACCCCTTACGTCTTTTTTGGTGGGGGGAGAGGGACTAATATTACCCCCTGGTCCCTCAGAATTAGCCACTGGCCTTCTTTTAGTGTTTGTCATTCCAGTTTCATTTTTAAGTCTGTTTTATGCAGTAATCCAGTTAAAATATGAGGTATTATTTTTCCGTTTTTTGCTACTTCTACAAATGTTATCATATGCATAACTCTTGCAATATCTGTTTATACATAACCCTCATCCTCACACCTTTCTCCTCTATTGGCAGAGTAAGTTCAGCTTTAATATGACCCTTCATGTGTTTGTGAGCATGCCTAGCTAAATTACAGGTGTTTTAACAAGTGTCTCAAGATTTAGCATGCTTCCTCCTCTGACTGACTTGGTTTATATTATACAATTTTAGAGAAAAAAACCTTGACAGAATTTCTCTTCCAAAGCAATGCTAATGTTTAACTTACTATATTAAATGTTCTGAAATACTATAAATATATTCTGGGTAATATAGTTCAGTATTTAATAAGTGGAAATACCTATCTAATTTTTCCATGTGTATTTTTGTCCTAAATTAACTAATTAACCAAGAATAGAGGCTTTGTTTTTCTGTAAATTGAACATAAATATATACTTACTGGTTATTACAATGCATAATGAGGATGATAATGATAAACAATTCACAGATAGCATCAAATTTAGAAAAGATTATTTATAGGTAAACTGTTTTATTGAAATATATCTATAAAAGATTTCTCAAATCCATGCATGGACCATCTATTGAAGTTTCACAAAGTACCCCATATATGTAACCCAGAACTAAACATCTAACAAAAAAGTCATTGTTTTTTGCTAACATCTTTGAACCCTACTATGAATAGATGCTTTACATGGAATTTTCCATTCTGAAAAATATACTAAACAACTATATACATCCTGTCAAAACCAAGAGTTTCTCGGTGACAGAATATATTATATAATTATTAGAACCTTTTTTAAAAAAAATTGTCTTCACTGCTAATTTTATTAAAGTTATGCTTCTGAAACTTATATCACTGTAATAATCGAATGGAGTGCGGGTCTGCTAACTGTTCCAAATCAAATGCACATTGTCTTGGTAAAATTGCCAGTGTTTGGTTTTCCTATTAAACTTCCACATAACATAGCAGGTCCCCATATGGAGACTTCTTTCTTTCTCTATGTAGATCCCTGTATTAAGCACACCACTTCTAAGCTCTGCATTTTCTGTACTTGAAAGCAGTGAGATGTTTCTATGTCACACGGTCAGGGGGAGGTAGATTAATAGGGAGTTCTAAGCTGGAAATTTCTTCCCTGTTATTGTTCTTCCTCTGTATTTGATGGCTAAGTTAATTCTCTTTAGTCCTGTCATGCTCTGATGCACATATTGCCAAGCAATGGTGAGCTTTGTGAAGGGGGGTGGGGAGGGGAGGAAAAAGAAAAAGAAAAAAGAAAAGAAGCTACCAATGTCACGGTGTCTATCAAAGTCTTAAAGTTGCATTTTTAAACTTTGGCTTGGCCTGATGTGCCATTCAAAAAAGCTTTAAAAGATTATTTTTTCCAAGAAAGGTTCAATATGTCCCGAGGCTATCGGTTTTGAGTTAAACTGGGTGAAGTAGAAATATTTTAGCCATCAGCTTGGCAGTCACAGAGTTTGCCTCAGCTAGAACGAAACTGCTGAGGCATTTAGAGAAAATTAACCCCCCATCCTGGCGGCCAGATGTGACTGGTTTCTGATGAATGCACATGAGTGGTCTGAAAAATCAAGAGACTGTGAAATTCCTGTCAGGTCCATACAGTGCAGAATGGGCCATTGACTGCTTTCTGTATTTCCCTCCATCATTCTTCTTGAACACTGCCATTAATTTCCTCTCCTACTCTGACTTGTGTTTTTCCCCTCCCTCTCGCCTCCAGTTCTGTCAGCTGCAGAGAAATCTACAAAAGGAGTGGCAGAAGTATTTCAAACTGATGGTCCTCTACAGCCAGATGAGGCTGGCCCATCTCCAGAAAGAATCTCTGGAGAGTATTCAGAAAATATTAGCTGTGCAGGTAGGTGACTGTGCGAAAGTAGGCAAAAGTGTTCTGATCTTGACTGAAAAGCAAATGATGGGTAGTGTGATGAAGCACTCAAACCCTATTCCATCAGAGTTTTATAAATTTCTCCCCTCTTTAATAAACTGGGATTGCATGAAGGATGAATTCAGTAAGCCAGAACACATATTATGCATATTTTGGTCAGGGGGAGAGAAATCAGATTTATTTCTCACGAAACTCAGAATGGATTTTTGTAAATACATTAGATATAAATGCATTCTTTTATTTTTATTTTTTCAAGTCTTCAGACTTTGCAGATGCCTTTCAGCTGTTTAGTAGATGGTGACAACAGTTACCACGTGACACTTTTGTGCAAAATCTGTTTTCAGGATGTTATTATTTTATCCACTGTCTTTTTCCCTTCTGTTTTGCAAGAGCCTTGTCCTCTCCAGCAGGTTCAGAGATGACTCTACGGGAAAAGCAAGCCTCTGGGGGTTACAATGCAATTGTGGTTCTAGATGCAATATTTTTGTGTTTTTGTGTACAAACACTTCGTAGATCAATTGTCTTTTTTTTATTGTGAAAATACCGTACAGATGGGGTTACAATTACATGGGCAAGATAATGAGTACATTTCTTATCAAGCATTGTTGCTTCCTCCTTTGTTTCCTTTTCCCATCCCTTCCCATCCCCCACCCCTGCTAAAGTTGTAAAGTTCGTGGATTTTTTTTTTTTTGACATACGATTTGTACATCTCATTGTTGCAATGGGTCCACTTGTATACTTATTTAAATGATTTGTTTTTCCCTTCCCCTCCGCAAATTATACCCACATCAAATACTCAATTGTCTTTATCATAAACCTCTGGAAGAGCTCACTGTTAACTAGTAAAGACTAATAATAGGATAGGATTTAAGGACGATGAAGACTAATAATAGGATAGTATTTCAAATTGTTTAAAGCTAGTGTTTTGCTATTTCAAATATTACAAGATGTTTCGCTAAGCATGATGTCCCAAAGGAAAGCACATATTATTTTTTCTATTAAAAAATAGCACATGTTCTTTGAAACCTCAATGTTTCTTTTCACTCTCAACATGAGTAATGAATATTGATCCCCAAACCAAATCTCCTCTTTTTAAAAAAGATTTTAATCATGTGGGCACACGCACACACACACACACACACACACACACACACACACATATGCATACACATCATGGGGCTTTTAGTACAAGTAAAACAAAATTGCCCAGGTGCCAATCTATTTCTATTTTCAATTATTCTATTATCTATTTCCACTATTCTAGAAAAGTGTGTGCATGGATCTGTGTGTCTGTGTATATATGTGGAAATCTGTGTGTGTTGTGTATATATGTATGTATGTGTACATCTGTGTGTCTATGCATCCTTTAGGTATAGACTCTACCGAGGGTCGATTGTAAGTTAAAAACTGGAAGAAAATTAAAGGGACATTTTGAAAATTAAAGGCAAGTCCACATACTTAACACATGGTGAGCATTTAATAGAAATTTATTATAAACTCAAGTACAAACTGTTTTCCCTCAAAAGAATATTAACACATAATAAATTAAAATTATATGAGTGGCTGTGATATGTGATTCCCTTTGAATATTCAAAACCTTTGTACATGTTCATTAGTATATTTTACAAATCCTTATCATTGCCCAAATTATATTGTACTTATATTATGTTTTTAAAATCGTATAAATTCAAATGTATTTTTCAAATACTGAAAATAGTATTTGAATATCTATGAGGTGAGTTATTTAACATAATTTGCAATAATCTTTATACTAAGTTTTAGTGGAAATTCTTTAACAAATTTGATTTGTAATTTTTATAACTATAATCTACCATGAATGTTCAATGAAGAGACAGGTTAGGGCTGGTGAGGTAACTCAGCACCTAAAAAGGCAATAGCAAGCTTGAATTATATTTAGGGGAGCCCAAGGGGATAAATTAGAGGCTTTATATCTAGAGTGAATACACAATCCAGAATGTTTCAGTATTAGTCTTAAGTAAAAATGTAAAAATAGCTAAGCATAGTGGTTCATATCTGTAATCACAGCTACTCAAGAGACAACAGAATAAGAATCCGGTTGGAACCAGTCAGGATAAAAAAGATAGTGAGGTTCTATCTCATAAACAATATATAAACAAAATGGCTGTGGACATGGTTAAAGTGACAGAACAATTCCATAGCATGCAAAAAATCCCTGGGTTGAAGGGTTCAATCCTCAATATTGCTAAAAAAAAAAAAAAATACCATTTTTAACTTCATGCAACAAAACCATGCAAACCTGCAATCCTCTGTGTGGGGAAACCAAGTCTAAAACCTTCAACACATTATATATATGATCCAGCTCCTGCCACTTTCCCCAATTTTTTCTCTATGTTGTCTAAGTTCAGTGTCTCCAAAATTCCCATTCATCATGAAAGTTTATGTTTTAATTCCTTCCTCCTCTCCTCCTTTCTATAATACTCTTTCTCCCTTGACCTGTTAAAGAACACTTCATTCAGTTCAATCATCTACTCTCCAAAGTCTGCCTCTGACAGCTAAGTTAACTCTTGCTTTCTTTGCCTTCTGCTATTCCTTGCACAGGCCATGCATCCACATTTTTGCAGCTACTAATGTTTCCTAGATGTTTCCTATGTCCACCTTCTTAAAAATATTTTTCCATGCTTTCAGATATGAGTGCTCTTCCAGTTGTTATGGGAGATTAACAAGCAAGGTAGTTAAGGGAATTGATAGTATCCCATGTATACCTTATTTTAACCCATAATAATAATATCCAGTTTTTCAAAAGAAAACGTGGTACAGAGAATTAATATGTTTATAGAGTGAGTCCACAGTTGCCAATTTGTATACTTTTATTCAACAAGGCTGAACAGACCAGATGCTATTTTTCTCCATTTTCATATAACTGGGCCTCGGGATTCCTTCTAGTGTCAATATCAGAGAGCCATTTGAAAGGAGTATTCAGAAAAATAAATAAATAAATAAAAGGAGTATTCAGATTATGCCATAAGGTATTTGGTTATTATTGAGTGAAATTGTTTGCTGAAATTTTTGAAAGAGTAACTATATATCACAGATATTGAGTAAAAGCAAGTATAAATCATTACTGAACAGAGAAAAGGAATCTTTGCTTCATCCCAGGAGCAATTTTTGTTCAGGACCACAAAAAAGGCCCAAATTGTGGATCTGCACTTGGCAGAAAATGAGGTGGATCATATAAGTAAACTTGAATTACATTATCAAGCAGAAATCAATAAAATCAATGATAACTGGACTTAGTAGATTTATCTTGAGGCTATTTACATGAAAGAAAATATGGAACAATTTCATTTGAACACAATTTTAATATAAGCTAAAGTGAACTATACTACAATTTTAGTATAAACCAGAAGTTAACTAGTACTAATTTGCAACCAAAGGTTGTTCTTAAATTTATGGCAGAATTCTTGAATCTTGTAGTATTTCCCATGTTTTACTGAGATTGTATGAAGTGTTATCATCATTTTCTTTTCTTTATCTTTTTCTTTTTAATTTCTATAATCATCTGATATTTAATATCTCATTTGTTGTTATGGAAAGAAGACTTGGCACTAATCTAAATAGTAATATGATGATAGACTGAAGAACAGGAGTATTTTCTTTTCTGAAAAGATAAAACTCATTTCACTTTTTATTATGTTGGGCACATCTTAGTGTTTTATACAGTTTGGAAAACAGTTTCTAGATAGAAACAATATAATGGCTAGAAAGAGAAAACCTATAAAAGTTGAAATGTTTAACCATAAGTGGGAATGGCTTCAGAAAGTCAAACATCTAGGACTGCAAGTTTGGAATATATATATATATATATATATATATATATATATATATACATATATATATATATAAACATATGTGTGTATCTTAAAATTCTAGCATAAATATGAAAACCAAAGAATGGGAGAGATGATTCCATGGGTTTGAACTTAATAGTAATAAATTTTCTGTGGATTCTGGCTGTCCAAGTCTAGCTCCTGTGGTTCATCCAGAAGGTAGACAACAGGAGCCAAATGTTTTGGGGAAGAAAATAGTGCAGTGATTAAAGAAAAGCTAATGTTCTGAGGTCTGAAGGCACAAGTGTAATGTACCCAAATCATTACACACACACACACACACACACACACACACACACACACATATCACATACTATACCACACACCACACACACCCCAATAGGAATAACTCAGTTTCCTGTATCTGTAAGGGAATTGTGCACATGAATGAAAGTCAGAAGGGTTGGGAAGTTGGCTCACTGGTAGAGTCTTGTCTTGCATGCATGAGGCCCTGGGTTCGATTCCTCAGCACCACATAATCAGAAAAAGCCGGAAGTGGCACTGTGGCTCAAGTGGTAGAGCACTAGCCTTGAGCTGAAGAGCTCAGGGACAGTGCCCAGGCCCAGAGTTCAGACCCCATGACTGACAAAAAAAAAAGTCAGAAGAAAAACACAAGACAAAAATCTAAACTCCCTTAGAAATGTATCAAAGAAAATATCTAAATGAATGTGACCCTATTAATACAGAACTTTTAAAATATGCATATGAGAATTTTATAATATAAACATATAGAGATATGCTTGAGGAAAAATACCAAGTTACTGAATCTTACTTAGTTCTAGATAGTGATAAAATATTAAAATATAATTTAATTCAAGACTATATTAAATCTATTAAGTCTAGAAAACTATTGAAGGAAAAATAGTCACCACAAAACTGAATGATTAAAAGTTCAAGAAGAAAACAGGAACAACATTAAAATGTACAAATATGAAAATATATTCATGGTTATAATAAATGTTTGAAATTTATAAAATTATAGACTAGGCATAAAAGTAAATTGTATCTATATTACTAAGATATAAATGCAAACTGAATTTTAGTATCTGGAAAAAAAGTTCTAATCTGAAAAACACATCAAAAGAATTATAACACTCAAATTGTAATGTTTATTGATTTAAAATAGCATCTATTTAGACATTAACCATGAACCTCATGGTTCTAACAACGTAACTGAAGCATATATGAAGTAAAATCTTGATAAATTCCAAGACAAACTAAATCAATCCATAATCACAATTGAAAAGAGTAGTATAACTACTTGAAATTTTTTAATGTCAAATAAAAAATGAGGATCAAACTTGTGAATTTTGATATAATTGCAGAGATATTCAACATGAGAAAACATGTTAAATTATTGGAGAATTATGTTAAATTATTGTAATAATTTAAATTATAACAATTTAGCTTAAAGACAGATTGAAGGACAGTGTTATGTTCTTGTTTGGTATATGTTGAGAAAAAAACTTAAAGAGCAACAATATATTCGCATTGATTAATTGGCAAAATAATATAAAACAAAATTCCTTAATCTCATAATATGTTATGAATAAATTGATAAGAAATGTTGTATATAACAAGGTAAGAATAACCATTATTGTCTGGCAATATGATGTTTCTTGTATCTTGAAAAGTAACTAGAATTAATAAGTTATTAAGCATGGTAATGTTCTGAAGAAGAAATAACAAAAGACTCAATCTTTTCAGAAAAGGTTAATAAATAATATTTTAAAAATATAAGCAAAATAAACATACTTCATCTTTATGAATGGCTTATGTATATATGTCAGGTTTTTAAGGTTTTTAAATGATAAAAGTATTTATTATTTTTTATTATCCTTAGGTACTTATACAAAAGAATTTCCATTCAACATAGCAGTTTATAAATACAATGTATTATGATCAATATCATCCCTTTGAACATTTTCTCCCCTCCCTCTCAACCTCCCCTTCCCTCATTTTTTGTAGGATATGCATTGTAATACACATTCAATTTTTTACTGTCTTTTCCTCCCTTTGCTTTCTTTAATCCTTTACCCAAACCTACCTCTTTCAAGTACCCATTTCCTGGTTTTTATTTTGTTGACTTTTTATTTAGCCTTTTTTAAAAAAAATCCACTGTTTTAGTTCTCCCTTGATTCTACCATATTTCAGTTAATACTTATGTGTAGCAAATATATTGGAAAGCTACATGCAGCCAGGCACAGTGGCACACATCTGTCGTTCCAGTATTCAGGAGGCTGAGTCAGGAGGATCTAGAATTTGAAGTCAACCAAAAGAACTAAAAATAAAGAGCCTGATGTGGCCACACACACCTATAATCTCAGCTATGCAGGAAGCATATATAGAAGGATCTCTATCTAAAGCTAGAAAGAAGAATAGCAGATGACCTTAACTGGAAAAAAACTAAAACAAACAAAAAAAGGGCCGTCTGTGGACATGGTTAAGTGGTAGAATACCTGTGTAGCATGCATAGGGCTCTGAGTTCAAACCCCACCAGTACCAGAATTATACAAATAAGAAAATACATGGAAAAAACTTATTCATTGTTACGATAAAATAACATTGATATGGGAATGGACAAAAAAATCCATAGACCAGAAGAGAGTAGTTGGTATACCTTTTCGTATAAAGGGTCATATGGTAAATACGTTCAGTTTGCAGCCCATAAAGTCTCTCTTGCAACTATCAACTTGGCTTGTAACAGAGCAGCCATGGCCATAAGTGTACATCCCAATAAAAATTTATTTGCAAATCACAAAACACATGAGGTTAACCATAGAAGAGAGAATTCAGGAAGAGCCCCCACAAGTACTTGGAAGTTAGAAAATAACAAAAGTGGGCTTTCAAAGTACACATACTGGTGGGATGCCCTTAGCTCTCAAAGAGATAAAAGAGTCTAAAGTGCAAAAGCAATCTATTTTACATAGTAATAATGCTTAGCCTATAATTAATAATGTCTAGTCTATAATCTAATAATGTTTTATCTACAATCTATATAACATAAAAATAATCTATTATGCCTATATATAATATTCTACTTTATGTATTAATGTAGATTATAGAGTGAGCATTTTAAAGTGTTTATTTAAAAGTTATAAAATGCTTCTATAAGTTATTGAGAGAAAATATTACAATATTTGAACTACATATAAAAAAATTCTTGAGATCAGGATGGAATAATACAATTCATAGGAAAGTAAACAAGAATCAGATAACATCAGATGACATGAAATGCTCAATATCAGAAGTACATGAGGGAAAAATAGTAATAAAAAGCAAAGAGTACTGCTTTCAATAGGCATATTAGCAATCACATTTTTAGAGCTCAGTCGTGATGACAACGTAAAGCATGGGAACTTCATCATTCTGAAAAGGACTGTGTGGTTCTAGCTCCAAAACTAAAAACTGTTTTCTCTCCAAAAGAACAAATGCAGCTTCTACCCTAGAGAACTACTTTCACTGTGCTCATGAAAGGCTCTTTTTTAGTCTTGCTTGTAACAGTGTTACTTGATGGTGAAATATTAAACAGAATGTAAGGGTCCATCGATATGAGAACCACTACCTGACTGAAGAAAAATTAAACAGAGAGGGGACATATAAAATGCCATGAGAGGTACAAAGTGTGTTTGTGAAAATGTATTCATTCTAACTTACGTAAATGAATAGGTACCTCAAAGAGTAAAGTTCATTGCAATCCCTTCTTTCTAAATTAAAGTGAGAATATAGGCGACTGTTCTGAAGACTATAATGGATGGAAATTTTGAGCGGGGGGGAAGGGGGGGGTCAGTGAAGTGTCTGCTTGTTTCTTGGGCTAGTATCTGAGTTGTGAAGAAAAGTATAGAAGCATGAACCACTGTAAGCATTACCTGGCATGAGGTCTACAATGTGCTTGACTCACCATAAACAATTTACTACCCTAACAGCCATTCTTCTCCTTTTTTGCCTAATATTGTGGTAAGGTAATTTCAAAAATGCAACAAATTCTTGCCAAAATTTGCCAAGACTAACTAGCCATGAAATTGTTTGTATTTCCCCATGTTTACACCTTCATAAATTTGCTACCTGGAGACTGAGGTATAGCTCAATAGCAAAGCTCTTTCCTAGATATACAAGGCCCAGGTTCAAGCTTCAGCACTACAGAAAAAAAAAAAAAGTCTTGCAATTCTAAGTCTGACACATAATTTCAAACTTGAAAATTCAAGAAAACACATATAGGTACATACCACCTCTAGTCATATAATGTAATAAAAGTAATGCTTGGCTGATTTCAATTCTTTTCATTCCTGCCAGAGCTCTTAAAGTATGCATAAGCACATAAACAAAAAAGGAAGAATTAAACAAATGTTCTTGTTAAAACAGTCAAATAAACCAGCCACATTTTAGCCAAATATCTTTCTTTAGATGTAAAAAAATCAGCATTCTACTCTCATCCAACACTGACTGATTGCTGAGAAATAAATGCCAATTGCTGAAAGTCATTTGAGTCAGAAAATGGTGTCTGAAAGGAAGTTTATAAACTCATTTCTTCAAAACTCCTACCTTTAGGACTTAGTATCTCATTATCCTTCTATGGTGAAATTATGCCTTCAGAATTTCTTCCTGATTGATATGAGGGGCGAGGAAATTATCATAACATATTGGAGCATCCCATTCACTCTGTACTTATGGAATACCAACATAATACACAATTTATATCCTGGTCTCTGTCCATTAGGAACTTATGACTGAATTGAAGAATACCAATTAATTTCAAGACATAATTCTTGGATATCTTGTATGTAAAGGTCATTTCTCTACTAGACAGTGTGGTCTCAAAGTGGAAGGTGTAGTTGTCCTCTCTCAGAGAAGAGGCAAACCCAATATTATGTAACAGAAATTAGGACAAGAAGAAGAGCCCTTAGCTCAATGTGAGCTACTCCTGAAGGGAATAAGTCCTAAGCTACATCTTGAAAGTTGACAGGCAATCCACAACAACCAGGGAAACATCATTGTCTACAGGGGGAAAGACAAGCAATTTGATATTAGCAGAGCATAAAAACACAAGACAGGGAGTATCAGAGATGAAATGAAGAGACAAATAGGAAAAGACTAAGAAATAATTCGTTACATGGTTAAGTGTTGCCAGGTACAGACGATAAACTTTATGGTTGGCCAAGAAGCAGAGAGAACTAGTTAGGCCTGAATTCAGGAAAATGACCTTGTGAAAGAGAGGAAACTTAGAAGGGTTCCAGGAATACATGAGTACCTGAATACAAATGGAGGGAAAAGATGTGGGAAGAAGGGAACGGAGCAGCTTATATACTAGAAAATATGAGGGGTTTAGAAAAGAAATGCTAGGGATACAGAATAGATCTCCAGTTGTGTGTGTGTGTGTGTGTGTGTGTGTGTGTGTGTGTGTGTGTGTGTGTATGCTCTTTTGTTTTTCTCTTTAATAAAGTATTTATCTAGGCCGTAAGATATATGGATGTCTTGAGTGCTTTATAAATTTTAACTAAGATTCTTAAAGAACCCTATGAAGTGTAGTAATAATAGTATCTCTATGCTGTGGAAAAACCGAAGCACCGCAAGGTCATATATTTGGCCCCTGCAACTAGTCCGGGCAGTAGTAGTTTGCAGCAGGGGACCTGTTCTTAACCATTGTGCTCTGGCTAGTCTCTGTAATTGAGATTAGATTGTGTTAGAGGAAGATAGTGAGGAATGAGAGAAACACTTCAGCAAGACCATCAATAGCATGCTGAGCCGTTTAGGTTTTACACTCTAGGAAAGCATTATCTAGTTAATATTAATGAAAATATATCAATTTCATATATAAGTATATAAATATGCAATTTATCATATTACATAAATATATAAAACCACAGGATGTGACTGCAAAAAGTTAATAAAGCATTTATCAACCCTAAATTCCATGAATCAAATGCTCTGCTACTTTTATTCTATCAAATAATATGCTAAACCAAAATGTATTCCCCATATTTTAAAACAAGCCAATTATTTCCATTAGACATATATTTTGTATACTCTTACATTTTTCTGAAACTTTAACAATAGCCAAAATTCCTGGCATTTTTATTGTTTTTAGGTTCACTCTATGTCAAAAGCCCATTTTTCAAACAAAGGAGCCATGTCAATGGCGTGTTGGAGATGAGTTTTTCAAAGACAGAACTTTAAGTTTGAAAATTAGTGACTAATGGAGTGTGTCCAGTAGGTATTTTCTATACAACTTGGCATCATCATTATATAATGAGGCTGCTTTGATGTGAGATTAAATCAGACACATGATTTTTCATTCAAAAGTATCAAGACTGTAAAACAATGAACAGTGCCATTGTAACAGGAAGGAAATTGGAAGATAAAAACATTAAAGAAACAGGTTTAAAGATGAAATTTGAATAGCTTTGTTATTCACAAGCAGGGCTGTTAAGCAGAGGTCACAGATAATAGGATGATTAAAAATTACTCAGAACCTGCTTGCCTGTGACTCACAGCTGTAATCCTAGTATTTGGGAGGCTGAGATCTGAGGATCTTTATTTGAAGCCAGATCAAGCAAGAAAGTCCTTGAGACTTTTATCTTCAATGAACCACCAAAAAGCCAAAAGTGGAGCTGTCACTCAAGTGGTTGAGTGCTGTCCTTGAACAAAAAACTTAGGGATAGTATTCTGGGCCCTGAAGTTCAAGTTCAAGCCCCAAGGACTGGGGGGGGGGGGGGGGGGAGGGAAGAGGGAGGGCGGGGAACGAGATTCAGAAAATCTTAATGTAGAAATATTATGCTACAGAACAAAGACAACCCATGATTGTTTTTTACTTCATATGAAATATAGACATGAAATGTATGATGTATCACACCATATCAGAAAGCTTCATCCTTGGGTTCTCTTTCTGATGGAATAGCTGTAAACATAATCATAGCAGGGAAAGCATCTACTCTAACAAAACCTGGACCAGAAAGTCTTCTTATTCCTCCTCTCTTCATATCTATCAGCTGATAAAGAGAGTATTTTCCAAACTAATTCTTAGGATTTTGTTTAAAAAATTTGGCCTAAAGGAACAGGAATTACAAGATATAAATCTACGTCGCATTTACATAGAAGACCTCAATGTCATAGTTTGCTAGTTCTAGCAACTCTGTTTTGTAGAAGAGAATCTGTTGCCCATTTGGTGGAGGGAGGAGATCTGATAACTGAGTTGCAGAGAGCAGAGGTACTTGTTCAAAGATTCATGATGAACACATGATAGATCTTTGAACTATGACATCCTCAACTGATCTCACCCTTCATTCCTCTTCATTAACAAATATACATTCTGCAATATCTTCGAATGGAATCTGTGAGTCATTTAACCTTGAACCAATCCTAGGAAATAGGAAGATGATAGACTCACACAATTAGGATATCAGATTTAGGCAGTCAAGTAATAACATCAGCAGACCTTGTCTTGTATATCACAGAATGAGTAGACCTCTATTGCCACTAGGCCTTAACTTTGTCAAGCATCTGTTATACTATATATAGTACACACTTAATTCTGTATCATACAATGGAAGATAATCTCTTTCCCTAAAAAGAAAAAAAAACTGCCTCATGGAAATTCCTCTGTACTTCTCATTACCTGAAATCATTTTGATATTTCAACCCAGTTCCAGTAAACATATTGATAGACACATCTTGGACTGTAAATGCATCTATTGGAATGCTAACCATGGTTGGAAAGCAGATTATCTTATTGAAAGGCACTGGTTTTTAAAATTTAGACATTTAATTTAATTATCTTTCCCGAGAAGTATATAAGGAAATCAGAAACCTAGTGTGAATAACATTATCTTCACAGAAATGAAAACTTGCAAGAGCATTTTTTGCCACAAACTCAATAATTTTAGTATAATCACTGTGTTTTTGTTTTACAGAACTAGTATGATTTAGAAAAAAAGGAATAAAATTGCTTTTAAAGTACAAAAATAATTATGAACCACTTGAAACGTAATGTCTGTGTTTTATTTCTCATCAGAATTCATTAGTGTGTAACATCAATAATTTAGCCCATCATTTGCCAACAGTGACTTGGCTCAGTAGTTCAATCATGTAACCCTGTAAACTCACTTTCCATTAAAATGAATGTTGCTGACAAAGGATAACTAAAGAGATACTTCATTTATTAACTAAAGAGGTACTTCATTTATCAACATTTTAAAATTAGGAGTTGGGGGCCACAGAAGCTTAGCTGGATGATTTATTTGAAGGATCTTTTTGTTAGATCTAAAGACTTGCTCCAAATCATACAATGTTACCCACAAAGATAATCGCGTTTCATTTGTGTAGCATGTGATTCAATCATCTTTCTTTGGAGGCAGGCATCTCCACCTGCAAAGGATCAAATGACATACCCAAATGAACACTTGACTGCTTAGTCCAGAATTTTGAAATATACAGCTTTCTTCCATATTTTTGATGTACTTCTGTTGGGTTTGTTTCTTAGAAAGCCCATTTTATGATTTTCAGTATGCCAACACTGTAATGTTAAAATTGACATGAGGCATTAAAGAAATGTGCAAAATTTAATTAATGATGATTGAGTAGAGAGCCCTCCATATTCGCAGATCATATTCCAATACAATTATTCTTCAGCTTCAACGGAGGATTGATTTCAAGACCCCATCACCACCACTAGGATGTCAAAAATCCACAGATGATCAAATTTCTGTGTATAAAATAGGACAGTATTTGCATATAACCTATGCACTTCTTCCTGTATGCATTAAATAATCTCTGGATCTCTTATAGTAGCTAGCATGATGTACATGCTAGGTACATAGTTGTTATACAGAATTGTTTAGGGAATCATAACCAGCAAAAAATCTACAGACGTTCAACAGAGATGGAGTATTTTTTTTCTTCCAATAGTTTTTATTCAGAAATAGTTGAGTCCAAGAATACAAAACCCACAAAGAAGGCTAAGCACACATTCAAATTCATCTGCAATCATACCTCACCTTCACTTTTCCAGGTTCAAATGGCCATAGACGTTACTCACACTGTCTTGAACAAGACAAGGCTGTGTTGACATTACACCTTTTTGATTCAGAAAGCACACAAACAGGCACATTTAAAAATATCTGCAGTGTTGTGAGCAAAGCATAAAATCAAAATTCCTTTATATATGTCAAATTTTTCATCTCTTAGCCCTTTAAACGTGATTCCTAGAAAATGCTTCAAGACTCTATGATGAAATCTTCCTCCCTGACTTTTATTGTGATAAATCAAATGAATGTTTCTCATTAAAAACCCTTTTTGTACAAATAGAAGGATCTCAGCAGAGTTGCCAATTGGCATCTTTCCCTGTTTCGGATCAAAAACTTCTCAGCCAACTGAGTCATTCAAAAGTCAAAATCTAAGGCTAACGTTGGATTATAAAATATTATCTTCACTGTATCATAACTGCTTCTTTCTGTTGCCTCGTCTTGTCTCTTTCAGCTTTCCCTCCAAAATGAAGCATGCTACAGAAAAGATTTCATATTCCCTCTTTATTGTCCTTTTACCTTCCACTAGCTCAGAATAGGAAATAACATTGTTTCAAGTACTTTGAAAAAGGAGCTATTCATTTTCCATGCCTTGGTAATATTAATATAGCCCACAGGAGTTTTTTGGTGAAGATATAAAGGCAGCTATAGTGAATGACTACAGACAGCACCCAGTGGTAGATCATTATTCCAGCAACATTGTTATTGGCGCCATTTCTACGTAAGTTTATATGTTCAACTTGTAGTTATTTAACTGGGTTGTCATAAATATCCTTAGGAAAGAAACTTGTTTTTAGACCCACTTTATAGAGAAGTAATCTCACAGAGAACATAACTAATCTATACTCTGTGGTGTAGTTCATACCGGTAGTAGAAACTAGATTAAACTCCATATTTTCTGATTTTTGGACATGGTCTACTACTGATGACAATTATACTTGGAGAAAAGGAAACAGAAAAAGAAAATATTGAGGAAGGAGATTGTGAGTTTATTGTGGAAGACTATGAAAGATAGGGCAAAAGAGAAAATTCTGTATACAGCTAATAGTGCATAATCATTTCTGATACAAGTGACATTTTAAAAAGCAGCCAGATTCTCAGTGGATGGATCTAAGAAGTTGCTATTTTTAAAATGCAGCTCCACAGTTAACAAGTTTCTATTCTAGCAAAGCAGCAAAAGGAATAGAAAAGACCAAGATTGCACTCAACTATTGAACGAAAGGATTCATTAAGTGAAGCAGAGAAGAACTACTACAACATGACTTAAGCTTTGTAGCTAAGTGATAAGGAGAATTAGAGGGTCCTTATTTCAAGGGACTTAAAAAGGTTTCATTGAGTTCTTACAGAATTGAAAAAAGAAACAGACTATATAGGGAGATATTTTCTGAACAACTGAAACATGGATGGATTTATAGGTGACTAGAAAGGACTGTATCAACAGTTTGTGATCAGATTGTGGAGCCATACGAAACGGAGGAGCTTTGAGGAAGTTGAAATAAAGCAAAAATCAGAACTACCACCTTAACAAAAACAAGTACCTTAGTAAGCCCCTAGGCTACCCTGGAGGAAAGCATGACATCAGTCTAAGGAAAAAGTATGGGAGACCAAGAGGGGGAAATTAAGTATTAGAGAACAAGACATGACCAACTAAAAGATGTATATTTCCCAGTGTCTCACATTGGGAAATTGATTTTAATGCATATAGTCATCTTATAGCTTGTGTTTTTGAGAGACATATCTTTCCAATGTCTGAAATGAGTGCATTTTTTCTATTTAGATATTTGCAAATTTAGCTTTATAGACTACAGTTTATATTTTTATGAAAAGCGTATTTTTCTTTTTCTAACCCACCATAATTATACAAAACATTGGGTTTCACTATGTTTTCATTAATGTATATAGCATATTTTCATCCAATTCACAAATTCCCTCTATCAAATTATCCTTGTGATATTAGCATCTTACTATACAATGTGTAATTTTACTTTAAGCACATAAAATAGAAAAAACATGTAAAATAGTAATCTACTTAAAAATTGTTATTTAAATATATATTAGGAATGGATTCTGCTAGCTAGCTAATAGGTAAGAGACTCAGGAAAAAAAATGATACTATAAGCACTTTATTACAAAAGAGAATAAGAGACAATATTTGTAATTAAGTACCAGGGCTTCATAATTTTGTTATTAAAACAGAAGTAGAAAACTTATCTTTCTATGATAATCATGAAGTTTTGGTTTTACTTTTGATCTTATTGTAAAAAATCTGTCACAATCTTTGTATCTGTTAAAATGTCAAATATGCAATATATTTAATAGGTTCTTTGTTATGACCTATAACCATTACAATACAGACTCTATATGCTGTGTCCCATAGTTATACATCAAATTGGAATAATTAGTTCAAATTTTCCATAAAATCATCCACCAAAATAATTTTATATCCCACATCATATATGTATATAAATATACATATATATATACATATATACACATATATATTTTTGCAGGAAAAGAAATGCATGCTTTGCCAATCTTTAAATTCCCCCTCCAATATGGCTTTACTAAAGGGAACTATTTACAAGTACTTCTTGATATTTGTCTTTTAATAAACAGTTGTAGAAGGATTTCAGGAGTGGCTCAGCTGTATCAAGCCAGCCTAGTAAATACCAGGCCCAAGTTTCAAACACCAGTATATCTGCATGTACACACACACACACACACACACACACACACACACACACACAATTAACTTTTTAAGAGAAAAAAAAATTAAAAAATGTATAATTCAGTACTTCATATGAGCAAATAAAATGAGTCTTTAAATATACCTTAATAATTGACTGTGATGATTAGCAAATAGATGAAAGAAAAATTTAGGGCAAATGGTAATACAAGCACTTTATTAGAGAATAAAGCTACATTTGAAGTTAAGTAGCACCTATTACTGAATACCTAGAGATAATAAAAAACTATACAAATTTCAGTTGACCAAAACAGATTATAAAACACTAAGAAAATAAGAATAGAGCCAATCAGCACATTCAAATGGCACAAATTATAATGGCTAAGCAAAATATGTAATGAGTTTACCAAGTTATAGGCAGGCAAGTTATTTCTAAAAATCCTGAAAATGCTGAGACATAGCAAAGATCTGGAACAGTGTACAAGAAGGAAGAAAGAAAAGAGAGACAGAGAGACATACACAGAGAAAAACTTCATAAATTTAACAAATATTATCAAAAAATCTTTCTGGGCATAGTAAATATAAATATAAACCAGATTCAGTTTCTGCTCTTAGAGAAAAAAAATCTTGTATATGATTTTTTTAAATGAAGCCAGTTAAGAAGTGATGTGAATGATAATGCAATGCTAGATTCAAAGAGAGAAATAAGAACAAAAGAGAAAGATAATGCCCTAAAAATAGACTTGAATATTATTGGCATTATTGAAATCACAGTGTTAACATATGACTTCCTTGGAATACAGCTAGGTCATAGTTACAGACTATAGATAAATATAGCAGGAACCAAATCTATCAGGTATAAAAAGAAATGTGGAGGCTGGCACCCATGGCTCACACCTGTAATCCTAGTAATCCTAGCTACTCAGGAGCCTGAGATCTGAGGATTGTGGTTCAAAGTCAGCCCAGGCAGGAAAATCCGTGAGGCTCTTATCTCTAATAAACCACTAGAAAACCAGAAGTGGCGCTGTGGCTCAAGCGGTAGAGCGCTAGCCTTGAGCTGAAAAGTGCAGGGACAGCGCCCAAGCCCAGAGTTCAAGCCCCAGGACCGACCAAATAAATAAATAAATAAAAAGAAATGTGAACTTCTTCCTGGGAATATTGAATATTGGCTGATTACAAAGAAAAGTGGTAGATGCTGAGTTTTCAAATGCTTTCTTATGCTGTTAGGTGGAAGACACAGTTGATAGAGAAGAAGGGGTTGGAGTGGAGTAGAGATCTCATGATTGAAATAAAGAAACTGACTAAGGTGCTCTGAAAGTAATTTTGTTGGGACAGCTAGTGGGTTTGCAATCTGGACGTGGGCCATGTCTTCGAACTTTTGCACTTATGGTAGTGATCTACTACTTGAGATACAGCTCCACTTTTGGCTTTTTGTGGTAAATTGAAGATGAGTCTCATGGACTTTTCTGCCCACGCTGGCTTCAAACTGCAATCCTCAGATCTCAGCCTCCTGAGTAGCTAGGATTACAGGTATAAACCACTGGCACCAAGTAAAGTATCTGAATGTGGTATCTCACATAGGTACCTATTCCACAAAACACTGACCTTTCTTTCTTCCTCCCATCCTTTTTTCCTTTTTCTGTTTAGTAAACATCACTTGAGAAACTATTGAGTTAAGGGAGAGTGATAGAGTGGCAAAACAGAATTGATATGTTTCTTTACCAGCTGAACACCATCTAACAGAGCTTCTTGTTCTGTTAAAGTCACCCCACCTCCCCCCCAACCCCCTTCACTAACACCCAGGTCCTACTTTGGACCCTCGATTCTTCATCTCATAAAAATGAGATCCTTCTTGGTTTTGCATGTATCATGGCAGTAAGTTTGGTTTTCTTTCCCACATAGACTGGAACCCTGAAAACAATATCAGATTTAGTTTTATAGAACTAACAAAGCCAAGCACATTATAAAATGTGTATTGTCTGATATTCATGTCAAATATGTATAAACTCCGTTCACATGATATATACCTATCATATCCATAAAGGGCATATGCAGTCATGGTTACCATGTTGCAGTCAGAGATGGATAATATATATGACATTTTAAGATTATAATGCTTAGTGATGCCATGATTATCTTAGTTTGTATTTACACTGACAATCTCGTAGACATATATTTCTTAAAACTTGTAGGAAATGGAAGACTTGGGGAAAAAAATAACATTAAGTGAAGTAAGCCAGACCCAAAGAAACGTAGGCTCCATACATGATTCCCCTCATTTGTAATAAATAGTGTATGTCTAGGATAGTCCTAGCAGAGGATCACAATACTCAATAGCTATGTACAGATGACCATATAAAATAATGCTAATCAAAATGAACTCTAAGACATGGAAATAAGAGTTAAAAACAACAACAGTTGTTTTTAGTTTGCAGTTATTTCTTTTTTCTTTCTTTGTTTTCCCTTTGTTTTATTCCCTGTGGTCACTGATTTATTTTTTTTTTGGTAGCCTTTGTCTTATATATAAATTAATCTGACTTGGAGAAGGGAAGGGGAAGCACATAAATGATAGGACAAGAGTAAACCAACACAACAGTGATACCATGTTGGAAATGAAGTTTATAACTCAGGGAGAGGGGAGTTATGGGATGGGGGAATGGGAAAAAATGAGGGGGGTGGTATAACACTGTTTGACATGAAACATACTCATTACCTTATGTAACTGTAACCCCTCTGTAATCACCTTTACAATAAAAAAAGAACTTGTAATTAAGCAACATATGACTAACCAGGAGAAGTCTCTAAAACTTTTTTGAGCAGAATTCATGATTTATTTAATATGATACCCTGCAGAAATGTTAAAGATACCTGCCTCTTCTAATAGGATTACCTGTTTTAATAAGTTGTCTATAAATGTTTGATGACTAACATAGCCAGTTTTATCAAAGGAGAATATAAGATAGCAAACAGGAAATAAACTCATATTGAATTAATTAATAGATAAATAAACCAGGGCAGTGTTAGGAACAATATCAGATTTAGTTTATCCACATTTGAAGAAAAAAAAAGTACAATGAATATCCTGGAGGCAGTGGGGTTTTAAAGGTGAATAGAGGAAAACATTTTTTAAATAACATTTGAACTATCTCTTGTATATTAGTTTTCTTGGTTCCAGATGCCTTTAAGGGTAGGAACAAAATGTCAAGAAATTGCATAAAACAAAAGAGTCAGAGGATATATATAAAAGGTAGTCAGGAAATTAAAATTTCTGGAAAATGGAAAGAAAACTTCCACTTAATGTTTATTTATAAGTTCATGATTCACAAGTGAGTACACTAAAGTAAAAACTTCAGAAAGCCAGAATAAAAGAGTCTATTGCAAAAACAAAGTACAACACTGCAAAATGAACCATATAAAATCAAATCACTTTGTTAATTAACAAGAAAAAAGACAAGTGTCTAGGATTATATGAGCTAAAAGAATTCCTGAAATCTTTTATTTTTGTACTTACCATTTTTAAAGGCTATTTTGTTCACCATTTTTTCAGTGGAGCAGGTGATCACTCTTATAAGGAATAATTATGAATGGGAATGGTGAATATCTGCCTTACATTATATTATTAATTAAGGGAGGCTGCATTTCAGAGACATAATGTCCAAACAAACTATATTTGCAAAACAAATGGCTCAAGATATTGACAAAGTCCATAGAAACTGTTCTTCTCTATATAATATCTCATCTTGTGCCTAGAAAGATCAACTCTACAGTTTTGAGCTAAAGCCTATTACCACTGTGATTTAATCAACTAAGCCAATTGGCAGCTACAAGAACTATTGAATGTGATCAGTTAACCTACTTTATAACAAAAGGCTATGTTTTTGTACCTCTAGATTATTCAATTTTTCAATTTTTTATTCAATAACTTCAATAAAATTATATACCAGCAAACTTCTTACAAGCTAAGAATGACATATGTATTAACCAACTCAAAAAGAATGAGTCAATGAATAACTCAAGGAATAACTATGACTGGGCCACTTTAATAAATTTTGTTTCACGTAATTAGTTTAGTTGAAATCAAACTAATTTTGAGATAAAAAATAGAAAAATATTTCTACAGTAGAAACTTTTTTAAAAGTATGACAATATAATATACAATAATATATGATATATGTTAGATTTTTATGATATATTATATTTCTATAATATAGTTATATATTATATTTATATAAATATCTGATATTTATATAATAAAGAATATATTATTGATATTATATAACACATACTGTACTATGTTATATATTACATATATAGCTAATATATGTAATATATTAGGCATAATATATTATATATTCAATATATTATATCCTATAATACATATTATAGGATATATTATATATGTTAAGTTTTATGTGTGTGTGTGTGTGTGTGTGTGTGTGTGTGTGTGTGTGTAAGCTCATTAGCCATGACAGGTCTCTTCCATTTGCACTAATTAGGTTTTTGAAACAAGACAAATTCAAAGCTATAATGAATAAAATGATTAATTTTTATTCTTTTTGTGAGCATGGATCCTAAACAATTCAATAGACGTGACTAAAACGGAAACCTTTTTTTTCTTTTTTTTATTGTGAATACCGTACAGAGGAGTTACAATTACACGGGCAAGATAACGAGTACATTTCTTATCAAGCATTGTTGCCTCCTTTTTGTTTCTCCTTCCCATCCTTTCCCATGCTCTCCCCACATCCCCCCACCCGATCCCCCCCACCAAAGTTGTAGAGTTTGTTTTTCAACATTAACGACTTGTATATCTCATTGTTGCAATGGGTCCACCTGTATCCCTAGTTAAACGATTTGTTTTTTCCCTTCCCCTCCACAAATTATACCAACATCAAATATAGTGAAAGCATGGGTTATACCGTGGGGGAGGGACAAAAAAAGCAACATAGAAATCATCTTATAAATATGTTAGAAAAAATGCATGAAAGAAAAAAAAACATTTGAATACTTATCTTGGGGTCCATTCCCCTAACATCAACTTATCTGACCTTTTCTGCTTGACTCATACCTATACTAGATATTGCAAATAAGGGAAACCATGGGACCTATGTTTCTTTGGGCCTGGCTTACTTCACTTAATATAATTTTTTCCATTTCCTAACAAATGGGGCAATGTCATTCTTTCTGATGGAGGCATATAATTCCATTGTGTATATATACCACATTTTCTTGATACATTCATCTACGGAGGGGCATCTGGGTTGGTTCCATATCTTAGCTATGGTAAATAATGCTGCAGTAAACATAGTTGTGCTGGTAGCTTTAGTATGGTCTTGTTTGTGAACATTTGGGTAAATGCCCAAAAGTGGTATTGCTAGGTCATAGGGGAGTTCTATGTGGAAGTCTTTTGAAGAACCTCCATACTGCTTTCCAAAGTGGTTGAACTAGTTTACACTCCCACCAACAATGCAGTAAGGTTCCCTTCTGTCCACATCCCCTCCAGCATCTGTTGTTATTAGAGTTCTTGATTATAGCCATTCTAACTAGAGTGAGGTGCTATCTCATTGTTGTTTTGATTTGCATTTCTTTTATGGCTAGAGAAGTTGAGCATTTCTTCATCTGTCTATTGGCCATCCTTCTTTCCTCTTCAGAGAAGTTTCTCTTTAAGTCTTTAGCCCACTTATTTATTGGGCAGTTGTTTCTTTGAAGATTTGTTTTGGGGGTATTTAATGTTTTGAGTTCCAGGTATATTTTAGATATGAGACTCTAACATGGAAATCTTTTTAAATAGGCTTATGAAGAAGTTCTTATTACAGACAACAGATAATCTTGGTGTGCAATGTCTGCTACCAGCTGCTTTCTGCCCTTTTCCAAATAGATCTCTAGTCATTCTTTCCTCATGTTTAGTAATCTGAGCTGAATGGAGCCATTTTTTTGTTTTTAATCATATTATTTTCTTTTTCTTTCTTTCTTTCTTTCTTTCTTTCTTTCTTTCTTTCTTTCTTTCTTTCTTTCTTTCTTTCTTTCTTTCTTTCTTTCTTTCTTTCTTTCTTTCTTTCTTTCTTTCTTTCTTATCAATTGTGGTTCTTGAACTCCCTGAGCTTTTTTGCTCAAAGCTCTACCACTTTGAGCCCTAACACTACTTCCAGTTTTCCAGTGGTTAGTTAGAGATAAGAGTCTCAGGGAATTTTCTACTGGAAGCTGGCTCTGCACCAGGATCCTCAGACTTCACCTTCCTGAATAGCTAGGATTACAGGCATGAACCACTGGGTTGAAACCATTTATAAACTCTGACCAGCTCCACTTCATTAAAAACCTTGTGACTGTAGCATGCTCTCTCATATACTAGGAAGAATATCTCAGAAACTATTTATAGCCACCTCCTATACAAAGTTTTCTCCAGGTACAAAAGCCTGCATTTTACATCCAGTGGAATAACTGCTTCCTTCTCTAGACTTCTGCACTACCAGCTAGAACAATTTATGGCATGGGTTTGTTTACTGTTTCATGTCCTCATGAGCCTAATGGCCTCTTTCTCCCTGTACAAACACATTAGTGGATAAATATTACAGTTAAAATGATTGAGAACTGCAACATCTTATATAGAATACATTTTTAAAGAAAGAATTCAGAAAGAAAGCGTTATTGTAGGAATGAAGAAGGGATAGGTTTAAAAGTCTTAGGTTTAAAAAAATGCCAACAAACCACTGGCTACTTGTACACTTTTATCTGAGAGAAATCTATAATTGTGATTTAAGTGTATATAATGTATCACCTCTGAAAAATTCCTCACTTCTGTAGCCAATACTCTTCGAAAATACTATTTATTGTGAAGGCTAATGATTTTCTTAAACTACAGACATCACTTGTCTTTATTAGCGATGACATGTTTAGTTTTACATGTAAGGATTTATCCACAAATATATATAAAGGCTTTTGTCGCAGACCATGTGTCTCTTATTGCATCAAATCAACTGATGTTCAAAGGAAAAGAGGCATTCTAGCCTGGAAGAGTGTATAACTAATTTGGCCTCGATGATGTCAATGCTTTGTTCATAGATTCCTGTTGTCTTGCCATTCTTCCTTGAGTAAAGTCAGGTACCATTCAAGAGCTAGTAATGTTGATCCAATTTATCCATTCAACTTTATTTCCTAGTAACTCCAGAAATATTTACACCATAAAGGTCCCCTAAGTTAATCTATGCTTTGCTCCTTAAACACTTAGCATCACTCATGACACACCCCTAAGTAGTGGTTTTACTGTACATTGGCTGGTCTTTCTCACTAAAATCCTGATTCTATTCCAGAAAAAAAAATGGACCAAATCAATATACAGGTGTTAAGTCATTTTGAGCTAGCCTAGTTTTACTTGAACTTTGAAGTATCACTTCCTATAAACAAGACAGATTATTTAGAAATTCAACTTATTTCTGATGGAAATTTGAGCAAATTATGAATAAAGGCACTTATTCTACCAAAATCAAGTTCTGCATCTGAAGGATATATACTTAATGAAGAAACATTGAAAACATTCCCATCAATGTAAATAGGTGACAAACAATGTGTTATATACGTGCATCATTGTACATTTGTTGGGGTACCTAGCAAACAACAAAATGTAATTTTAAAACAGAGTAAAAAAAAAAAAACAAATCGTTTAAATAGGGATACAGGTGGACCATCGCAACAATGAGATGTACAAGTCGTTATGTCGAAAACGAACTTTACAACTTTGGTGGGGGGCGGGGGGGGGGGGTGGAGCGGGAAAGATCGGGTGGGGGGGGCGGGGGGAGGATGGGAAGGGATGGGAAGGGGAAACAAGGGAGGAGGCTACAATGCTTGATAAGAAATGTACTCATTAGCTTGCCTATATAATTGTAACTCCTCTGTACAGTATTTTCACAACAACAACAACAAAAAACAGGTATTTAATATAAAGATTTATCTTCCTAACCCCCCCCCCCCCAAAACCAAATAAAACAAATAAACATGCTCTGCGGTCTTATCACATTCCACATTCTGAATTCCAGGTAGAAATGCTTTAATTTCGTTAGCAAAAGAAAAGATAAGGAGGGGCTGGGAAGGTGGCTCAGTGGTAGAGCGCTTGCCTTGCATGCCTGAGGCCCTGGGTCGATTCCTCAGCACCACATAAGCAGAAAAAAAAAAGCCGGAAGTGGCGCTGTGGCTCAAGTGGTACAGCACTAGCCTTGAGCTGAAGAACAGTGCCCAGGCCCAGAGTTCAGGCCCCATGACCGGACCCCCCCCCAAAAAAAAGAAAAGATAAGGAACCACTTATTACCCACAGTCATTGTTTTGTAACCTACAATCTAACAAGACCATAGAGTATAATTAGTCATTTAATATGAGACTTACATGGAATTTTCCTTCCTAATTGGCTAAGATACTTGAAATATTTTTTCCCTTAGATCATATTGATTTAGGATAAACAATCCTATTTCAAAGTATTACTATGCAATATGCAAAGGCAGGACATTACTTTCTTTTTTGTCATGTTGTCAAAGTTGTGACTGTTTTCCTCCTTCATGAAAGTAATGTTACACCACATTTCTGGAAAGCTAATGTCATCATCTGGGTCTCCTTCAGTCTCCTTCCAATCTCCCCAGTCTTTGGCAACCTCTCAATTCTCAGGAACTTATCTTGGAAATCTGATAGTATTTGAAATATTGCTTAAAATCCAGCAATATAATGTTTCTTGTGAATGCTCTGCAAAAAAATCTAATAACGTTGCATTAGAAAAAAGACAAAGTAACAATTTTCGTTCTTCAAAATCACTCAGCTGTGCAATTTTGAGTTCTTTTATACCTTCCAAAGGTATGATCAGTGTGCAGAGAGAAAGCCATGTCTCTGGCTTACCTTTGCAAGGGTGCATTGAAAAGCACTAATAGTCATATTGCCTTGTTAATAAACTCCCATCAAAATGCTTTGGGAGGTAATTTGATTAAAAATAAAGAATAAAAAACACCGGAGCTGAAATATTGCTTTCATAAGCTGTGCAATCAAGTCACCGTGTGCTTTTTTTAATCAGCTGAAATATATACATTTAAACAGAAAACACAGATGACTTAGCATTCTCCCATACCATGCCTGTGAGCGTGACTAGTTCCTCATAATTTTTTTTCCTAATACTCCCTGGTATTCTGACTTATGGGGAGAAAACTTTCCATGAAAAATGTGTGCTACTTTTCCGCCTTTGGCCTTGCATGTGCTTCTTCTCTGCCTTAATTACAATATAAATCAACTGTAGAAAAAGATTTACAGTGATCACACCTCACTTAGAGAGCTGTGAAGATTGATCTGGAAATGGTGTGTTTGTCAAGCTCTGAACCTGCGTCTCATCTTCGCTGGTTCTAAAGCAAATCCCAGGACACGTGGATGTGGATACGAAAAGAAGTCAATGTGAGAGGAAAAGTTCTGGCAGATAGCTCTTGCCATCAAAGAATATACCTGACCCCTTTCCAAAAATGTCAGGAAAAAACAATTGTGAACATTAAATCCATGACCATGTTAGGAGAAAAAAAGATGGCCATAACTACTGGATTTATCCCTAAAAAGGTGACATGGTCTACCAGGCCCCATGGGAATTGGAGCAGAAATCTCTGCTTTGAGTGGATTTATTCCTATGATTACCATCAAACATTTAGTAAGGAATAACCTTATTAAGGTCCCAGTTCTAGATTCTTGGAGAGAATTTAATCTATCCTTAACCTAGAGAATTTGGGGTTTGTTTCCCCCTGAGATTATTTTCACTTATCAATGTGATCACAGGAAAACCCAGAAATGTAGAATTAAGAAACAAAGTGGGTACAAGATCTCGTGTCCTTCTGGTTTTTCATATCTTCTGAAATCCTTAACCTTCTGAATTTTGATCTGCCCTTAAGAGTTTGACCCAACTTCTATGCCTCTCTCTCTTCCCCTGCCCCATCACCAGCTAGGCCATTAGTGCCACTCCATCCTAAAAGACTCAAGGAAGAAAATGCCATGACATGCCATTGAAATTCTTGTTTGTTACGTTTTTAAAAAGTGTTATTATTTTTAATGACTTCTTCAAGTTAGGAACCAGTGGCTCACACTTGTAATCCTAGCTATACTTGTAATCCTAGGCTGAGATCTGAGGATCTCAATACAAAACCAACCTGGACAGATAAATCTGAGAGATACTTATCTCCAATTAGCCATCAAAAAGTCAAGTGGAGGTGTGGCTCAAGTGGTTGAGCATCAATCTTTAGCAAAAAAGCCAAGTGAGAGCTAGAGGCCCAAGACTGCAAAAATAAATAAAATAGACTATTTCAGTTTAAAAGTGATCTTGGTGGGTTTTTTTCTTGATGTAATTTAATAAAACCTGTAATAAATTATTAGGATAGATCAGGTATGGTGATATACACCTGTAATCCTAGGAAAACTAAGACAGGAAGATAATGAGTTTGAATACAGTATGTGATTCATAGTGAGATTCTGCTCAGAAACAGAACAAGCAAACAAGCAAACAAAAGTGCTCTTTGTAAATACTCCTGGAAAAAATATTATTTTCCTATTTAGTTGTCCATTTTTATCTCTCTTATAGCAGAAGCTCCTTAATACATAGGCTCATGTCAAAGATGTTCACTTTCAGCTCATCCAAGGACTCAGAAAGCCAAGCAATCACACTTTAAAAATAAAGTATATTCTCAAATCTAGAAATTAGCTAGTAATTGAAATTATCATCACAGTGTTTTAACTGATGACCATTGAACTCTTTTCTGGCAAACGGCTCATAGAGCATTAATTGCACGTCACATTACGGATTTGCAGAGTTAAGTTCTGTCTTGCCCTTGGGACTGTGAGGTCTAAAACAACTTTGTAAGTGTCTTTCAGGATTGGAAAAAAAATCATTAAACTGCAGGAGTTCTATTGGTCTGTGAAACATGTGCTTTGCTGTTCTTCCGAATGTCATTCTCTTAGCACACACAAATACCTGTGTTTGAGTCCCTAGAATGAGAAAAGCAAACCAAACACAAACCAACTCTTCCCCCAAAAAGTCACTTCCTATCTTTGGAATCCTTATTATCCATTAAGCTTCACCACTGGTAAAGAACAGCACATCTTACTTTTCCCCATATCTTTCTAAGTTTCTTACTAAAACACTTACTAAAACACTCCGGAAAACCCTTCCTTCATATAAAGCAAATTGTAAAGGCTTAGAAAGGAAAACAGAGAGTTGGCTCTGACTGCAATTTTTCTGATCAATGTTTAAGCGGGAACTTGGATTGTTTTACAGGTCTATCAACATTTTAATAAGTTATTTAAAATAATTCCTAATAAGATTGACCAATATAGACGGATCCTAATTTATGAACCAAAATTCCCCTCTCTGAGATTTATCAGCAAAAGATCATCCTAGATATAATATCTCTATGATACTGTGAAGTTTGCAAGAAGTAAAAGAGGAAAAGTTAATTTTTAAAATAGTGAAAGACACTTTTGAAAATAGTCATCTACCAAACCATACATCATCGCTCATAGAAATATAAATTTTCATTTTTAAAATTCTAATAGTTCAATAGGAAGATATTTTTCTTGTTCTTTGTAATTCTTAAAGGGTCAAAATTGACAGTAGATTAGTTCATTGATTTTGCTCATGAGAAAGTTTCTATTTCCTAAACAAATGCTAAAAAATATGAAAGAACAGATATTAATACATACCCATAATGCTGATTTAAGATGAAGAGAACTCAAAATGATACTTCGTTACACAAATGACAGGCCACTTATACTTTTCTGTTTATTAAAACAAGGCTAAGTTTGGTTAAATTTGTCTTACAAAGTTAGTCTTTAGATGTACTGTTTCTCTGCTCTCCTGTCTGTGTGTTTTTTATGTACAGTTATGTACAGCTATGTACAGTTATAGCTATCTTTGCACTGTCTCACACAGGTTATTAGTGCTTATCATAACATGACATTACACAGGATTTTCTCCCTCATG
>NW_024870701.1:13175000-13317500 GCF_019054845.1 Dipodomys spectabilis | reverse complement strand
AGCATTTCCAAACAGATACTTAGGAAATTAAATAATAGGAGATCAGTTAACTCATCAAACACTTCTGTAGCATCCTTAACAGAATGTAACTGAGCAGCAAAGATCTAGGCAGATGGAGAGAAGTATCCCAGGCTATCTGCCAGCAAATTCTCTGGTTGAGCATGTTCTGAATGTTGGTAAGCATGTATTGTATTTTAGAGCCTACCAAAAGGAGAATTTCCTTAGAAATTAGGATCCAATTAAAATAGAGCTGAATGTTTAGTAAACTTGCTCTTAAATATTGAATAACAGCTGCAACCATGTAGCTTGTGCTTGTAATCCTAGCTACTCAGGAGGCTGACATCTGAGTACCACAGTTTGAAGCCAGCCTGAGCAAGAAAGTCCACAAAACTCTTGTCTCCAATTAACCACAAAAAAGCCAGAAGTTGAGGTGGGGGTGGGCTCAAGTGGTAGAATGCTAGCCTTGAGCAAAAACTAACTAAATATATAAATAAACAAGCAAGCACATGGACAGTGCCCAGATCCTGAGTCCAATTAAGCTCCAGGACCAGCACCACAGGCAGACAGACAGACAGACAGACAGACAGACACACACACACACACACACACACATGTGCACATGCGCGTGTACTCGTGTGTGTGTGTGTGTGTGTGTGTGTGTGTGTGTGTGTGTGTGTGTGTAGAGATAGATGGATGGACAGATTCAATAAGATACTAGGATTCGAGACAACTTTAACCTTCACTCAGCTTCATCATCCCATTACTAATTTGAGATAGTGAGATAATATTTCTGACTGCTACGCCTCCTATGAAACCTAATAAGAAGATTAAAGTGTAAGTGTGTATGCATGTATGGGTGCTGCAGGCATGCATGTATGTATATTTGTGGACATATCATGAATCTCCCCAATCAATATAACAAAGACACAAGCACTTTAAGGATGCTAATATCTGACTTGAGAGACCAGTCATGCTGCAGTTGTTGGCTGCAGGAATGGAACTATGGATTATAAATCAGGATTTCCCCAGTGGAAAAGCTGCAAACATGAGAAGGAAAGGGAGAACAAATAGAAGAAATCTAGTGTAGTACACATAAAAGGGAAATTATTTTTCATTGTTAAAGTTATCATATATACATTTATGGAAGAAGCTGAAGGTAACCACTAAACATAGCAGGTAGGAAGCATAATTCTGAGAGGAATTACCTCTCTGTTCTGAATAGTACAGTCTGAACAGTAAGAGTTTGCTGTAGATGATGACATGATAATTACAACAGAGAGTATTAATTGAACATTAATAACTGGAAGAAAACAAAAATGGGGGGTGGATGGCATTTTTTAAGCTCTAATTTTTCTGCGTCATAGGAATAAACACTATCTCAGCCTGAGTCTGTCTGGAGCCTTCTTTTATGGAGCTTCCACAATGCTGTTCATTTATTTATTGTCTTCTGTATCCACTTCTACTCTGTGTAGATCCACAACAAAACCAGAATGAATCTCCCTCGAATCTAAGTCATTAATTGACGGAGACTTCTCTCTACCACTACCTTTAACTGTGTTTCAGTTACTGAAATGATCTCTGATGCTAATTTGCTTCTGCACAAATCTGTGCTAGAAAAAACTTTACAGAAACATACTTTCTTGCTCTGTTTTCCACAATGGCAGAGTGGATTATGGACCATATTCTGGCATTTTAGTAAAGAGATAACAATTTTTAAAACTCTGAGAAATCATAGTTTCTGTTACAGTATTAGATAACCCTTGTTATTTTATGTCCACTCTGAGGGAATTAAACTTAAGATAACTAAAGTAAGTCTTACATGATAGCTTTCATAAACTATATAATTTAGAGAATTCATAGACTATGATTACAACTCTATATGTGGATTTCAAATACAAATACATTGTAGTAAGAAAATCTATTTTAAAATAAAATTAGATGGAAAATGTAGGCAGGAACTAAGTGGACCAAGTAGTGGATTCAAATACAACATACATCTATAAAATCTTATATGCCTTTATAAAGTCTTGTATGGCTTTATATGACCACAAGTTAGATTTAATAGTCAAGAAAAACTGGCAAGAGCCACAATAGCTTTATTTCATTCTAATTTAGTAACCCTGGACATGATATACAGAGGAATGTGCAACATTTTATTTTATTAAACACTCAGATTTAATTAAGTTCCCTTTTCAACACTGTCTTTCCAGTATTAGGAGGAAGAAGAAGAAATTAAGCATTCATTGCATGAAAGAAGGAGTATACATTGTAGGTCAATATTTTACTAGCAATAACATCCTGTGAATTTCTCCTTGGAATTCCTTAGCAGAGTTAACTGCTTGTCTCACTGCAGATATTTGTCACCTAATTGTGATCATAACCAAGAGCATAAGTGTATAAAGAAAGGAATGAGATAATTCACAGTACATGTGTGCATTTATTTTCTAGAGTCATGAATTCCTAATTTCATCCACATGAAAACTACGTACAGGGAAGATATGGGTAAAAAGGAGGGAACAGGTGAGATAATGAGAAGAGAATGAAAAATGAAGAAAACATATTGTTTTCATTGTTAAGACTAATTTTGTCTCTGATTCTTCATCGAAGTCATAAAGTAGTTTCTCTGTGAGTATGCATTATTTCATACACCTCTTTAAAACAATTTTATTTTGGCTTTCTGAATTAAACTACCATTCAAATATTAGTTTAATTTCTGAATTTATTAAATCATATAAAGCAAGCATAGTTTTTAAGAAAATAGTTTCTTTTTTTTTTTTTTGCCAGTCTCAGGGCCTGAACTCTGGGCCTGGGCGCTTTCCCTCAGCTCTTCAGCTCAAGGCTAGTGCTCTACCACTTGATCCACTTCCAGCTTTTTCTGCTTATGTGGTATTGAGGAATCCAACCCAGGGTCTCATGCATGCAAGGCAAGCACTCTACCACTGAGCCACCTTCCCAGCCCAAGAAAATAGTTTCTGATCCAGAAACATGTACTTCATTTTAACAAGGCACTCACAAGTCCACCTTTGAATTCCAAAATAATTCTACTGTGTTGCTTTCACACAACTAGTCTATAAATGTACCAATTTAGTTCTAACACATCAAGCATAAATTTGAGTTTGAAACTCTCACTTGGCTGAATTTTCAGGTGTCCATATTGTTCTATGATAAAAGGTCACATTCGGGCCATTGTAGATATACTTGTGTTACATCTTGAAACCTTTCACCATTTCCTTCTGTTCAGGCTCAATGTTCATGTTTGGATTATATTTATTTACCCATTAACACATGAATTATGCCACAGCAGCCTAGAGAGCACTGTTAGTAGTAACAGCCTGGATATTTGCTACATGAATTTTACTCCAGGGCTGCACATCTTATCCAACCAACACAGCTTTGAACTTGGCTTTGAATTGAGCTTTAGAATCAGTGTGGGGCTGTGCTGAAACTCAAAAAAAATGGAGCAGAGTAGCATAATCATTAGCAATTCCAGTAGGCTTCATTGACTGAGACTGCCATTTCATAAAGGACACATGCATGTATGAGAAAAGAGAATGACTTTCCAGCCAGCTTGATCAGCTGATAGACCCTGGTGGCTTCCTACATGGGATCACATGTAGATCGATCTCATGTCATCCAGGTTATATCAACATTCCTGGAGAGCCTACTGGAGGAAAAAACATCATAAATTTGATTATCAGAACTGGAAAAATTATCATAATGAAAGAAGGTGATGAAAAAAATTACACTGAGTGTACAAGCACAAACCAAGTTTGTCTTAGCCCGGAAAAACTAGAATTCATGGATCTCTACAGTGCACTGCCTTTCTTCAAGAGGTTCACATTTAAGGTAAGAAGCCTAATAAACGTTTCATTGCATAAACTATTAAACCATGAGAAATTTGAAATCAAGTATATATTGGGAAGTAGAATGGGTCTGTGTGACTAATTATATTTGGGGGAAAGTTTAAGTTACTATAATTAAATGAAGATAGAACCTGGGAGGTAAATGAGGTGAAAGTAAGTGGTGTTCATACACGTTCCACTCAGAACAGTATTAACTGTTTCTGGCCACTAGGGGACACTTAGTACTTTGCACGTTGCTTATATCATTGTACACATATACTAAGAAAATAGGATGCTAATAGCATAAAGGTCCTATGCTGTTTTGTGCCTACGTAGCACATGGCTCTAATTAATGATATGATATTGTCTTGTTGCTTTGAGTGGGTTAGTTCTATCTTTTCTAACTCAAGGATTCATTAGATGTGTGAAAGCTAATACATTTTGCAGAACAGAGATACAGGCACAATAAGAATATAATCTATATTATTTATTCATATTTATTCACTCACTCATTTACATAGCATCCCTTTCTGAGAACTTCTCTGGCCCAGCCTTAAAGGTTGAACCTCAGATAATAACTCCAGCCAGAGGGATAACAACAATTAAACTAAAAATTATTGTATACACCCTAGGTGCCAAGACCTAGGCATTTTACATATGCATCTGTGGGTGCTCGCGCACGCGTGCGTGTGTGTGTGTGTGTGTGTGTGTGTGTGTGTGTGTGTGTGTGTGTGTGTGTGTTCTTTCCTTTGTCCTACAAAAGCTAGGAAGGAAAGCGAGTGCTCACCTGGATCTTGTCCATGACATCCACAGACCCTAATTTTCAAATAGGAACTTGCAACTGGGAGAAAAAGAAGGAAGGGGTAAAAATGTTCGATAAGAAATGTCCTTAATGCTTTACTATGTAATTGTAATGGCTCTGTACATCACCATTATAATAAATTTTTTAAAGGCACTCTCCATTCCTCCCACAGAAATTCTCACACTGACCTGTTTTTGGATTTGCTGTGGCATCAGGACAGAAAATTGCCACCTATTGTCCACCTCCTGAGCTACCTTACCTGCAGCATCACTTCCAAAGCGGGGAATTACAGTTGTGCTATGGTTTGGATATGGAATGTTGCCCAAAGGCCCATTTGTTAAAAGCTTTGTCCCCAGATTATAACATTATTGAGAGTTGGTAGAAACTTTTAAGAGGAGCCTATTCAATGTGTAGCCTATGAAACTAAGGAAATTAAGTGAAGTGGTGAGGTTGAGATGGAAGAGAGAGAATGATGAACTGGGTAATATCAATCAAGATGAATCATACTTATAAAATGACATGTTGAATAGTAACCCCTTTGTACAACTAAAGATAATGTAAAAAAATTTAAAGATAAAGAAAGAAATGGAGCCTAATGGGAGGTCTCTGGATCATTGAGGGTGTATCTTCCAGGATTTGTGGCACATCTGGACTCTCTCATTGTCTCTTTCACTTCCTACCATATTTTTGTCATATTCCATAATAGATAGGAAGATAAAGAGAGATGACATGGATGGATATTTTTGTCATATTCCATAATAGATAGGAAGATAAAGAGAGATGACATGGATGGATAGATAGATACTTAGATGATAGATACATAGATAGATGAGATAGCTAGATAACCAGAGATATCAAATGCTATTTAGAATTTGCCAAAATGTTGTTTAGAATTGTATTTGATTTGCTAAAATTCTGTGTTTATGAAGAACTATTGGTATGTAAACTTATTTTCTGGCAAAGTCAGTCATAATGTGGTCTCACACAAATCCTGGCCTCATAAAATGAGCTGATAAGTAATCCACTTTAGAAGCAAAGCACATACCCCCCCCCCCCCCACACACACACAAACATGAATGTTATGTACACACATACACACATTTGGGGAGAAAGACTGTGATTTTTTTAATTCAGTTTTCCATATTTTAAAGCTTATTTTATTTCCTTCAGTTATTTTATGTTCATCTCATGTAATACGCTCTTCAGAACCTCTAGACTTGTGCTCTTCATCTTTAAATGTGACCATTATTTGCAATTGGACTTAAAAGAATATATTCCCAGGAACAAATTATTATCACCACATTGAACATCAGCACTTTCATATCTTTTAGTATTTTTTAGTAACTTTGCCTAATGCAGGACAAAATTCCTTTAATACAAAATAAAGTATTTCTCTTACCATCACTTCATTAAAGAATTGTGTCACAACCAAAGCTCTAAAAAACCCCAAAGCAAAAGCTTTGTTCCTCCATTTCTGCTAAAAAGAGAGGGCTCTACAGGGCCCTTCTTCTTCTTCTTCTTTATTATTATTATTAAGGTTTCATTGTGAAAATACTGTAAAGAGAGGTTATATTTACATTCGCAAGGTAATAAGTACATTTCTTATCAAGCATCGTTGCCTCCTCCTTTGTTTCCCCTACCATCTCTGCCCTCCCATCTTCCCCCCTCCAGCCCCCCTCATCAAAGTTGTAAAGTTTGTTTTTTGACATAATGTCTTGTACATTGTTGCAATGGGTCCACCTGTATCCATTTTTAAACAATTTGTTTTTTCCCTTGCCCTTCCCAAATTATACCAACATCATATACAGTGAAAACAGGGGTTATGGCAGATCTAAGGGGTCAAACTTCTTATCTTTTTTCTAATGACTATAGAAAGAGCTAATGACTATTGAAAGTAACAAAGATAGTGCTTTTTAGGAATCCTTTCAGAAGGTCTTTATAAGTGACTAAAGAAGTCAAATTAATAGCCAAAGACCAGATCTAAGAATCATGAAAATATTGGATGGTTGGACAACTAACTACAAGTGATACCAATAGAACAACTTTTCTCTACTGCTTTTGAGCCTTTTGCCTTAAAATAAGACTTGTTACTTGTATTTTATTCCTACATGAATTTGGGGGGAAAGTTAAAAGGAAGAGAGAGAGATGCTATGCTATACTATGCTATGCTATGTTATGCTAGGATAAGATAGGATAGGAAAAGATAGGCTAGGATAGGACAGAATAGGATGCAAGCAACATTTTAGTGTCCCAAAAGGTGGACTCACACATGCCTTGCGATGACTGGAAGAACCTGACTCTTGTTGTAGACCTTTATCCCAATATGACATGGACAATTGAGATACAGAATTTATTGGTTAACTTAGTCTGAAGTATATTGAACCTTGATAGGAAATAAGCTCTAAAGAAATTTATCAGTATGATTTGTAAATAATAGATAATATGCAAGTGTTTTTTCCATAAGTTAGTAAACCTTAAGTAAATAATTACTTATGAAACTCAACCATAAAAAGCAAAAGAATTCAAATAATGCATTTAAATAGTCAATGGATGATTAGCAAGTGCACAGTTTTAGTGAGAACAGATACAAATGGCTAACAGGTTTAGGAAAGATGCTCAACATTGATCATCAGAACTAAAAACATAAGCAGACAATCTGCTCTGTTACTCAAAAAGCAAGAGACAACAAATGTCACTGAAGATGTGGAGGGAAGGGAATTTTTATACACTATTGGTGAGAATGTCAAACAATGGAGCCATTATGGAGAATAGCATAGAAATGCCTCAAAATGTTAAAAATAAAACCATCATAGGATCTAGAAATGTCACTTCTGGTATATATCCAAAAGCCATGAAATCAGCATCTCAAAGAGATACCTGTGCTTTCCTTATGTTCGTGGCAATAGTGTTCATGATAATCAAAGTATGAAATCAATTTCATTGTAAATCAACACGTGAATAAATTTATACTCTGTGAGACACTATCTCTATCTACCTGCTTATCTATTTATCAGTCTATCTATCCATCTATCTTGGAATATTATTCAACCAGAAGTGACTGGAAAGTAACTAGGCCCAGAAGAACAATCTGAGATTCCAGTTGTACATGGTTATTCTAAATAGACTATTTAGATATTCAAAGGTTTCTTATGTGGGTTTTCTAGCATCCATGTATATCAACATATTAATAGTTATGGCTCTCCCAAATAATGTATGACTTCCAATTTACCCCACCCACTTCAAAGCCTCAAACTAATTACCCCTAACGCTGGGATTACAGGTATGTACCACTATGCCCAGCATGCTCAAGACTAATTTTCAAAGTCAAAGTGAGAGATTTGAAACCCTTCCCTTAACAGCAACTAGGATTGGCAAGGATCGATAAAATGAACTTAAAGAAAATATGCAAAATAACAACAATGAAAAAAGGGTCTGATTTGGTAAACAGTTATTTTTAAACTCCAAGCTAAATAAAGCATCCTTAAAACATAAATTTCTTCACCCAATGCCAAAGTAAGAATTCCAGGCTATAAAAAGAACGTGAGCATCCAATGCGCTGGAATCCAGAAATGAGTAGTGTTCCTTCAGGCAAATTTACTCTACGATTTCATAGCAGCCAGGCGGTGGCCTCTAATCTCGCAGCTCATGCCTTTCCCCTTTTGCTCATGTTAGTCTAGTGATAAATGATGTAGAATTTCTCAGAGAGACAGAAAATTATGCCCAATATAAAAAGTGGTTGAAAAAGCTGATTACAGAGTCATTAGCCCCTGTGGGCTCATTTTATTGCTATAAAGCCATCATTCAAGTAGACATATATTTAGCTTCTGTGGCCTTCATTTGTGGTAAGCAAAATAACCTCAGACAAAAAAAAAGAAAAAGGAAAAGAAAGGGACCCCAAGTTCAAGCTTCTTATGTTTAGTGATGTGACAGCCAATTTACCAAATTAGAAAAGCCCAAAGCAGAAGCAGAGAGATGTCATCAGCTTGGGCTTCTTGTGTGCACTGCTTCCCCGGGCATCGCTGGGGATGGATTTAGTCCTGTATCACATGGTCTGTGGGAAACACTTAAAATCCAGTATGTGACCAGAGGACCACACCAAGGATGGTGGAGGAATTTACACAACGTGACATGTGACAAGTATTTGAAAGACCTGAACAGGACCTCGAAAACAGAGCCCCATAGGAAACATGAAGTCACTTTTTACTTAATTTTCAAGATGCCTATGGAAGATAGATGCATTTTTTTAGCTAAGTCAAATGATTTGTGGGCAAAACTTTCACTTCAAACATGTATTCGTTTCATTAAATGTGTTATATTGATAGCGATATGACTATGTTGAAAAAGTATATTGGGCATTGGAATAGGTTTTTAAGTTAAAGGAAAAATTATTTGCTAATGCTGAGATTTGTTTTTGTTATCTCTGTATCACTGGTAGGTTTGCTATTAGATACTGAGTGAAAAATAAAGGGAGAGCCATTTGATACCACCTCATGACTACAAGAATCATCTGGAAAGTGTGTGAACTTAGGGATTCCAGAAGGCCAGGCCTGGGAGCTCCTGCCTGTAATCCCAGCTACTCAGGAAGTAGATCCAGGTCATGAGAATCACAATTTGAGGGCAGACCAGGGAAAAGTTCCTAAGACCCTGTCTATTTCAACCAATAAAAATCTAGGCAAAATGACACATGTCTATCATCTCAGTTATGTGAGAAACATTAGTAAGAAGACTGTGGTCCAAGCATACCAGACATCAGTGCAAAGGCCTATTTGAAAACTAAAGCATAGCTCAAGTGATGAAGCACTTACTTAGCAAGTGAGAAACCCTCAGTTCAAACCCCAATACCACCCAAAACAAAAAGTTATAGGTTCTGATTCCATGTGTCTGGATGGAAGTCTGAGATTCTGCTAGGTGAATTACTTGGATGCTTCTGCTTGGCAGGCTACACTTGGATGAGAAAGACACCTAGATTATTCTTTTTATACCCCCAATCCCATGATGTAATGGGAGCTTAATCATTGATCTCTTTCTTGTCTTTCAGATAAGAAACAAACAAGAAGACATTTTTTTCATCATGTATCTGCCAGTAGATGGATTAGAACATGGAGTTGGCTTGAAGTTTGACTCTCAATTAAGCACATGATGCTACATTGCTCATCCTCTTAATATAAACCACTAATTTTGTGAAATGGATACAGCAGGACATGGCTTCTATTCAGAAGCATAGTTCCTAGCTCCTCTCCCACCTTCCTTCAGTCCTAATCACATACTGCTAATCACCCAGCTCTAAAGCCAGGCACCTCAGCACACATTCTTGTTTTTCTGTCAGTCGTGGGGCTTAAACTCTGGGCCTGGGTGCTGTCCCTCAGCTCTTCAGCTCAAGGCAAGTGCTCTACCACTTGAGCCACAGTGCCACTTCTGGTTTTCTAGTGGTTTATTGGAGATAAGAGTCTCACTGATGTTCTTACTCTGGCTGGTTTTGAACCACAATCCTCAAATCTCAGCCTCTTGAGTAGCTAGGATTACAGGTGTGAGCCATTAGCACCCAGCTAATGCACATTCTTGACCTTCTGTGCATTCAGCCCTTTCAAAGCCATTCCCTGCCACCATGTACATTATAGACTGAGTGGAGATTAGACATACTGAGGGCTAAAGATCAGTTTTCCATCTCAGAGGAATCAGAGAAACTTCAGAGACCCAGAAAAAAGTAAGAAGGCAGAGTTCATCCTATAAAATTCCAAATACTGTCTGTTTTAACTTCTTTAGGTTAAAAAAACAGAGGAGAATATTTATTGATAAATTCATGTTAGTAATAATTAGTTATGATCTTTGGGAAAACAGGAGATCTTCTTTAGATATAAATGAAGTGGATAGAGACTGCTGTGCTTTGAATCTTAGTGTCCCATGAAGGACCATCTTTCAGAAGCTTGCTTGCAAGGAAGGTATTACCTGACATTTGTGAAAACTTTAAAGGTGAGGCCTAGCCAGCAGCCTTTATGTTGCTGACAACATTCCTTCAAAGGGGATATGGAACTCTCTTCTTCTTCTACTTTTCCACTTCCTGGCTATGAAATAACAGATATTACTTTGCCACATGCAGAAGCATGTGGCAAAAGATCTAACCAGTCACAGACAGAAACTTCTAAAACTGTGAGCCATAAAGCAAATTTTTGTCTATACAAATGAGTAACTTAGAGTACTCTTGCCATATTCATAGAAAGCTAATATAGGGGCATAATCCATTTTACAGTAAAATGTCCAAATAATCAAAAAAATCCCTATGTATTCCTATACGGTTTGATCAATTTGACTATAATGTTAAACAGATTGAGTGAAAGACACTAGAGGCAAAAAAATAATAATCAAAAGAAAATAGACTAGCTTGAAAAATAATATCTAGTTCTTGACACAGTTGAAATAATGCCACTCAATTTTGTGCCATACATTGATATATAGCAACACAGAAAGATAACACTTTTGTCTTATATTTACATATGACCTCTCTGAATTTCATCTGAAGACATTTGTTAGCATCCATTCATTTTGACACATCAGACTTTCTTCTCAAAGGCAGGGACTATGTAATGTTCTTTTGAGTTCTTTTGAGTATCTGTTAGATACATAAGAAATGTTTGGGGGAGAGTTGTTGTTATTGAAGTGTTCAGAAAATATCTTAACAATATCTTAGCAAGAGATATTATTCTGGCTTCTCTTTTGGTGAGAAGTTATTTAGTTACAAAGTTGCAAAGAAGAAAAGGAAACTGCAAATGTGGTTCTTCCAGCCTGCCAGATGCCCACAGTGGAGATTTGGGACTAGTCAGCCTTCAAAATCACACCAAGCCCATTACTTAAAATAAATCAATCTCTTCTCTTCTCCTTTCTTCTCTCTTCCTCCTCTCTTCTCCTCTCTTCCCCACCCTTCTCTTCCCCCCCTCTCTGTCTTTCTCTCTCTCTCACACACACACACACACACTTACACATATCATGTTGGTCTTGTTTTGCTAGTAAATTCTGAAAAATGCACGTTTCTTTTTCTGTAACATTCGGAAGTTGGTCCCAATGCACATGGCTATACAATAACCACAGATCATTAAGAGAAACTCAATGAAATAGAGACATTAACATAAAAGTTGCCTGCTCCCAGTTTCCCAAGACTTTAGCACTGTGCAAATAACAAAGACAACTACAAAAAGTGGAGTTTTCTGTCTTTCTGACACAGAATTTCTCAAGAAAACCTCTATAGTACATGAGTTAAACTTTCCCATTATCTATCTGCTGGGACATGAACAATGTTCTATTGAAGTTTGTGAGAAATAATAGACTGAGAGAGAAAGGTAACTCAGTGAAGAACATTATGGGAAATGAAAACCTTGGAGCTCATAAAATAAAATGATGCAGGCTGGTGGTGTAGCTTAGTAGTAGAGCACTTGCCTAATAGGTGAAATCTGGGCTTAGTTCCCAGCACCACAATAGCAACAAAGATAGTAATGGAAAAGGGAGCAACAGCAAACCACAGGAAGAATATTCTAACTGGTAATTTAAGTCAGGAGTCACAGAAGCCACAACATCTTGCACAGGAAAGCTGAAACTTCACTGACAAATCTCAAAGAATTCTGCCTAATATTTTTTTAACTTGATTTCTGTCTAGCACTAAATAAAGACTGGGAGGGTAGTGTTTGTTTGTGCTTATAGGTTGTAAATGCAGTCTTTTTTTTTTTAAGTTGGTCATACTATCTA
This sequence comes from Dipodomys spectabilis, assembly GCF_019054845.1. Taxonomy (NCBI): domain Eukaryota; kingdom Metazoa; phylum Chordata; class Mammalia; order Rodentia; family Heteromyidae; genus Dipodomys; species Dipodomys spectabilis. The sequence goes on along the minus strand of NW_024870701.1, from coordinate 13,305,122 downwards.
CAAACTGTTTTTTCTTCCAGGCAAGTGTCATTCTTTTCATAGCTGTACTGGGATTTGAACTTAGGGCTTCCTGCTTGTGAATTAGGTGCTTTACCACTTGAGCCATTCCACCAGCCCTTTTCCTTTTTGCTTTAATAATCTTTGAGATAGGGCCTTGTGATTTTTCCTGGGGCTTACCTCACAATACAATCATCCTACCACAGGTACACATTGCTATGCCCAATTTATTGATTGAGATGGAGATCTCACTTTTTGCCCAAGCCTCCTGAGTAGCTAGGATTAAATGTGTGGGGTAACACTCCCAGTTCCAAAAAATTAAGTATAAAACAAATCAGCAATGGGGAAACAATTTTTAATTTAAAAACATTAAAATCTAGCTTTTTATTTTATTTTTTCAGTTCTGGGGCTTGGTCTCAGGGCCTGGGCATTGTCCCTGAGCTTTTTCACTCAATGCCAGTGTTCTACCGCTTGAGACAAAGCTCTACTTCTGGTCTTTTGGGTACTTAATTGGAGATAAGTATTTTACAAGACTTTTCTGTGCAGGCTGGCTTCAAACCATGATCCTCAGATCTCATCCTTCTGAGTAGCTAGGATTACAGACATGAGCTACCAGCACCTGGCTAAATCTTAGTTGCTGTTTTTTGTTTGTTTTTAAAGAAGCAATGTTTAGAAACAGTTTCCTTGAAATGGAAGTCAGCAATCATGTTTCATTTCTTCAGTTTCAAAAAACATGAAATTATTAGTCTTCCTACTGCTAAGTTTTGAATTCATTTGTATTCAGTGCATCTGTGATTATCTCTGGAAAAGAAAACCAAAAAGAAGTAAACCCACTAAAAAATGACAATTTACATGCCCAAGCATCCATACAACTTATCCTAACACATCTTTTATTCTTCTTTTAGTTTGTCTCCCAAACAGTGATAAGGCCAAGGTTACATATTATCTACAGTTTTCAAATCAATATTACCTTATATCACCATCACTTAGCAGTTTAGGGCTTTGCGGCTAGCTACCATGACAATAGATGCACAGCCTGGAACCAGTTTTAGTTAATTAGAGTCAATCAATCCAAACTTTGCTAACTTACTCATGTGAAACAATAGTATAATGAACCAAAGTCAGCAAGATGATTGGGAAATACAAATTATTGCACCCTGATAAATTAAATTTGACTATTACAAAACCTGCTTTCTAAATGAATATTCAGAGGGAATGTATGGGTATTTAATATAATTAATACAGAAAAAAATAAAGGGGCTATTAAAAGACCCTCCCATTTTTTCAAGGAAGAGAAACGATTAGAAGTAATACACTGGACAATGCTAGTGGCATCTTCATGGGTATTCATTTGAGAAAATATGTTCTTGTGGATTCTATGTGGTCCATGATGGAACTGTACAGAATAAGAACCAGTATGAAGTAGAATGGACATGGCAGGTAGAGAAAGAGTAACTGGGCCCAAGCTTCTGTGTTTATGTCTACTAAAAGCCTAGAGCATGGATTTATGTGACTATGATACCAAGGTATCTGAAGGTACAAAATCAAATGAAATTATTTCTCCAGAATTCTGAGAAATCTGAGTGCTTCCTCATCATCCGTTTTTGTGGCATACACCTCAGAAGTCAAGACTTGCTTTAGACTAAGTAAAATAAGTCTCCATTAACATACATTGATTGATTAACAAGAACAAACCATGAGATTCATCCTCCCCTTAGCCAAACCTCATTGCTTTTTCCCAAGGTCACCTGAAGATCAGAACTATTAGTTCATGCTAAAGAAACATTTTAGTGTAACACAGAGAAATGTGGGATTGCTCTGAGGCGTTTTAAAAAGTCAAAAGATAGATAAATATATCTGATTTTGCAGATCTAGTGACCACCAATGCTTCATCTCAGCACATGTGCAGGTTATATTTAGAGAAAAGGGAAAGAGAATCACGTACAGAAAGCAGAAGTGAATCACAAAGATGAGTAGATTTTCTAAAGTTTAGCAATTGCCTTATTTGAACCTGGTTTGAACAGTTGGATGCCTGGGGCTGGCCGACACTCAGCCACTGTGATTGGCTGGGAGTTGGCTCCATGTTACAAGAGTAGGCTACATTTCTGTTTATACATCAAGGTAAGTTATTGTGGATGGGTGAGCCCTTAGGCAAAACTTAATTCAATTTAACAGAAGGTACAAGATGTCCTATTTGGCAAAGGAGTAATGGGAAGATAAAGGGCACTGGGTAGAGTAAGGAGGAAAATGAAGTTGAAAAAATAGGGTAGTTTTTAAAATCTAAACTTTGATACCCTAACCCATGCTAAATTCAGTTTTGTTATTATTTGCTGTTAGTAGTAAAACATTTGACCTAGCCAGCCCCGCCCCCTCTGCCGCTGCTCATGGATCACAGTAGTAGATCATCTGGTTCTGAAAAGTTTCAGACTCTCCACAGAAGGAAGCTAGAGACCATGCTGAAGCACATCTATGACCCAGGGGCAAACACATCATGCCTTTCATGAAAGCCTGGATGTGGAGCAAGACCATTTTAAAAATAATTAGCGAAACACGGGGCTGGAAACATGGCTCAGCACTCTTATAACAGAATATTAGCAAGTGTGAGGTCCTGAGTTCAAACTCTAATGATACACACACAAAAGCCTAGACATTAAAATGCTTTGGATCTGGGCACTGATGGCTCACACCTGTAATCCTAGCTACTCAGAAGACCGACAACTGAGAATCGTAATTTGAAGCCAACCCACATGGGAAAATCTGTGAGTCTCTTATCTCCAATTAACTACCAAAAAAACAGAAAGTAGAGCTGTGGCTCAAGTGCTAGGGTGATAGCCTTAAGCACAAAAGTTCAGAGACAGTGCCCAGGCCCTGAGTTCAAGCCTCAGGACCAGCATACACACAAAAAAAATTGTCTGAGGAGAAGTGGAGCTGATAGAATTCTGACTTAGACAGGAGACCTATGTGGAGGTCCTTCCAGGCAGTCCTGTGATCACCTTGGCCTGTTTTCTAAACTGAACATGGGGTACTGAGAGAGATGATTACTGTAGAAGCTTGCAACTCAAAATATGCCAACCCAGGATGCAATGCCACCCGGTATTTTCTATAACACACAGTAGGGATGTATGTTAGATATTGACTTACTTGTTACTTCATCATAAAATCAGGTAGAGCAAAGCAAATGGCAGTTATTTATAGTGTGTAACATAATGATCACATAGGCTTTATTTGTTTTCATTGTTTTATGTTGAACTATTATTTATTTTTTATAAGCTAAAGTACAGCTAACTTAAATTGCTGTATCCACCCAAGCTCGTATATTCACATTAATCAGATTTGCATTACTGCAAGAAATACCTGAACAACTTAAAGGGAGAAGAAATTCATGTTGGCACATGGTTTTCACAGGTTATGTCCTTTGACTCTGTTGCTTCTCTACCCATGGTTAGGCAAAATACAATTGGAGCATAATGTGAGGGAGAGAAGCAGCTTACTTCCTAGTGGACAGTGGACACAGACAGCAGACACAGCCCCTGAGGACATGGCAACAGCTGGGCCTCACCTCCTATCACTTCCCAAAACAGTGACACAAGTTGAAGACCAACCTTTTGGCACACGAGCCTATGGAGACAGTTCATATTCAAACCATAGCATCTGCTCTAAGCTCTCAAAGGTGCATGGCCTTCTCAAAAGGCAAGATGCATTTAGTTGATCTCTAGGGACCCCCGAAATCTTAATGCTCTCAACATTGTTCAACTTTGCTCAAAGCCTCCTTCTGAGACTAAAACTGCAACACATTCCCATTCCAAAAAGAAACAATAAGAGAATGCTAAGGGAAGATTGATCCAAAGCAAGAATCGTAAAGCTTAAATCTTGTAGATCCAGGTTGCACGCAGGGCACATATTGGTGTGATTCAAGCTCTCAAGGACCTAGGCAACCCCCCCACCTCCTGCCTTGCCATTTGCAGTTCACATGGAGTCCCTTCAGCTGAACTCTGCCTACTGCTTACAGCTTGTCTGGGTAGATGCTCAGTTCTTGACATTTCTAACGTTCTGAAGTTGTCACTGTATCTGTGGCTTCACCTTTGACAGTTTCACACATCATCCTCTCAGAGGCTACCTGCAGGGATCCTGACCATGCCAAAAGTTGCCTGGCCTCTCAGGCTTTCCTTTGAAATCTGAGTGGAAGCCTCAAAACCCATAACTCTTGTTTTCTGCATGCCTGAAAAGCCAACATTACATGGATGATGCCAAAATCCACTGCCAGCTTAAAGGGTATCCAGGCCACCTTGAACCATGGAGGTAGGGGCAGCACTAGGGTTTGTCTTTAAAGAGATGTAAGAACTTACCCACATCCATGATAAGACTCAGATGGGAGAAAAATTGCATTTCTTCCTCCAACTCCTCTTCCTCCTCCTCTTCTTCCTCTTCTCCTTCTCCTTCTCTGTCTCCTTCTCCTCCTTCTCCTCCTCCTTCTCCTTCTTCTCCTTCTCCTTCTCTCTCTTCTCCCTGTCCTCCTCCTCCTCCTCTTCTTCTTTTTCCTCTTCTTCTTCTTTTCCTCTTCTTCTTCTTCTTCTTCTTCTTCTTCTTCTTCTTCTTCTTCTTCTTCTTCTTCTTCTTCTTCTTCTTCTTCTTCTTCTTCTTCTTCTTCTTCTTCTTCTTCTTCTTCTTCTTCTTCTTCTTCTTCTTCTTCTTCTTCTTCTTTCTTCCTCTTCTTCCTCCTCCTCCTTCTTCCTCTTCTTCCCTTTCCCCCTTCCCCCTCCTCCTCCTTCCCCCTCCTCCTCCTTCCCCCTCCTCCTCCTTCCCCCTCCTCCTCCTTCCCCCTCCTCCTCCTCCTCCTCCTCCTCCTCCTCCTCCTCCTCCTCCTCCTCCTCCTCCTCCTCCTCCTCCTCCTCCTCTTCTTCTTCTTCTTCTTCTTCTTCTTCTTCTTCTTCTTCTTCTTCTTCTTCTTCTTCTTCTTCTTCCTCCTCCTCCTCCTCCTCCTCCTCCTCCTCCTCCTCCTCCTCCTCCTCCTCTTCCTCTTCCTTTTCCCTCCTTCCCCCTCCTCCTCCTTCCCCCTCCTCCTCCTCTTCCTCCTCCTCCTCCTCTTCCTCCTCTTCTTCTTCTTATCTTCTCCTTCTCCTTCTCCTTTTCATTTCTTTCTTTGGGGACAGAATCCAACCAACATTTCTCACTGGGCTGGCTTTGAACATTATCCTTCATAACTCAGCACCTTGAGTACCTTAGATTGCAGGTGTGAGCCATAGGTACCTGGCTTTTCTTTTAATGCCTCAATGATGAGGCAACTCATTCATCTTCATTGTGTGTGTGTGTGTGTGTGTGTGTGTGTGTGTGTGTGTGTGTGTGTGTGTTCAAAACAAGTTAAGCTTCAGGAAAATATAGAATAGAATTATGTTATTTTCAGTGTTCTATAATGCCAAATACAGTACACTGGCTACAAAATTCCTCCAAAGAGCAATAGCTATTAGACAGACTCATAGAGGAATGGATAGAATTACCTAGATGAATAATAGACATAAATAAACAAAAGGCTAGTATAGGGCACAGTAACATTGGGCTTATATTTGCATTAGGAAAACTTTTAAATTCTTGGGGTTTGGGAAAACTTGATTTTAAAAAATGATAATATCTTATATACTGGTAGTATGTCACACTAAAACTATATTCATTTTCATGTTTCAAATTTACCTTGTATATTTATATTCATTTGACTACTAATGTAAAAGTAAAAATAACATACATTGTTAAATTTCAAGGAGATGTGACTGAATTATATCTTCCTGATCTCAGATTCCAATCCTATCATCACCAATAAAATATATTCCAATCAAAGTTTGACTTCTGAGAGTATATTAATCACTTAAACCTCATGAAACCAGTTGCTTCTTCCCTAACCACATAAAAATCACTAAGTATTGCATTGGCCACGACACTACCAATTGGCGATGAGATATTTGCTTGTGCTTTTGACATTTCTGTGTAAAACAACAGCTGCTTCACTCACTTGCAAGCAGCCTTTTTCCCCCATTGGGGATTCTTATCCCCAGTGGAGGTGGGTGGGCATTCTGCTGGCAATGTTGCATACAAACAGAGATGCTTAGGTACTCCACAGCTGACAGCTAAAATGAACTTATTCTGTGAGGAATATGTCTTCAACTGGAAGACAGCCAGACTCACTTTCTTTGGGGAATACAGGACGAGAGATAGCATAGTCCTATTCTCATCCTCAGGAGTCTGACACCCACAATCACACTGGGCCACCATGCACACTGTAGAAACCAAAGCCTAGTACTTCATGTGCATCCTAACTACCCATCGGAAGAATCAAGGCCAAAAGTGACCAGGTGATTTAAACAGAAACAGATTGGATGAATGAATGCACCTAGGCCTCTTCCTTTCTCTCCTATCATTATCATTTATCAACTATTACTTTTGTATAATCTTAGTTCACCTCTTTCAAAGTTGCTAAAACTTGAGACATGTCCATTCTCTTTTCCTCTGATCTCCCTTCTTATTCCTCTATATAACTTCAACCATACATGAATGAGCCTACTCATTCTTTGTGCCCAGGAGAGAAGTTTTACTTATGGGCATCCATTAAAAGGCAGAACCTTGGAAGATGGCTATCATCTTGATTGCATTCTATACTAATTATTTTGGCCCCAGTCCTGCTGACTATGTTTTCCCGGCCATCAGAAAGCACCTCACGTAGGCATCCTCTTACTCATCAGTTCCAGGGCCCCATACAGTTTCATTGTAAGTCCAAGGCTAGCTCTGCGTTAATTCAGGAAGTTCCTGGAGTTTAGAATACAAGCAAGAAGCAGGAAATATCACCTTGTGCACTTCAGTGTGGATCCGTCAGCCGCCTAAAGCTAAAATGAGGATGAGAAGTTTGGCAATATGCATGAGGCCTTGCTATTGGTTACTGGTAGCAAGACTAATAAAGGAGAAAGCACTCTGAGTTTGGAGAGTTCAAATTTGTCTTCAGTCACTAGTCAACAAAGTGACATCATTTAATCTCTCTGAGCTTCATTATCAATATGTAAAAAATAATAATGTAGGACTTGTGTGTGTGTGCATGCATGCATCTGCCTGCTTCAGAAAAGACAGATACTTTTAATTGTATGTGGAAATTCTCTTCCTGAGAATAGATAAAACCTTTTGCTTCCAATAGGTACTTTGTTAATTGCCCAGTAGATGATGAAAAAGACCTATCAGAATGTTAAAAGGAGTGACATTGATCAAGATACAATGCATCCATAAACTACTTTGTTAAATGGCAACTCCTTGGTACAACACTCAAAGATGTTCTTACAACTATCCTCAGCCATGTCACACATATTTGAAATGAAGAAACGTACTGTTTTTAAACTTTTCTTCCCTGTGGAGGACATGAGGGACCCCTCTAACTTTTCTTCTTAGGTGATCAACAGTCCAGATTTATTAAATTGTACATACCACTTTTTAAAACTTTTAGAAGCTTTCTTTTACTTAGATCTTTTGTAACTATTCACTTGAAGAGCATTTAGTAGTTATCTATTATATATCAGGACCCCAGCTATATGCTATTAATGGTAAGTCATATTAAAGAGCTGATCATCTAAGGAAATAAACCAATAAATAGATGCATGCATAGTCATACTTGTAAGACAGTTAAGAGACTGAAGATAATTATGTGTGTAGTGCTATGGGTATATATAGAGGATTAATTAACTTTACCTTCGAAGATTAGGGACACTATGAAGAGGGACAGCCTTGAAAATGCTCTTGAATAGGAAAGGAAGGTCACTAGGCAAATAATGACTTCCTTCTATGGGCCAGAGGAAGATTAAAAGCATATGCAAGGGCAAGGAGAATGTTCTCCTACTAAACTGTTGCCCTGTGTGATGCAGACCCCTTAATAAACAGCTCTGCCTCTTTTATGAAATGTCTGTGCATATCCTTGGGAGAGTGAAATTCAATCTAGCTTTCATTTGTTTCTCCGGCTATTGGATATGAAGGGAATTCAGACCAAAGGCAGATCCCAGTTTCTCTCTGGACAATTATCAACATGTGGAACGTCATAGTAGTTAAGAAATATGAGCATTCTCCTCCTGTACAGATGTACTTTAATGATTCATCAGTGACTGTACTATAACTCATTCATAAAATTGTAAAGCATTAAAGGCTCCATCTTCATTATTACCAGATGTCTTACAGGTGCCTAAGTCAACACTTCAGTATGAGTCCTTGCAAGTTTGCAAGACCAAGTATACCTTCAAGGACACCTAGGAATACATTTACTGCAATGAGTCTGCTAGAAGTTGGTTAGCAATAATGTATAAATCCCATTTACTATTAACACCTTGTACTTCGCACATTCTTCCATCTCTCATTGGAAGATAAAAATGAGCGTACCTTGAAAAGGAGGGAATTAATCAATTTCATTAAAAGATTATAACAATTATAAAAGCATCTATATATCAAGGTTCCTCTCTTCTGTCTCTTTCTCCCAATATATAGACACTATATCTATACACCTCTTCTCCAGGGCTATCTCCTCATATATAGATAATACATGATATATGATCAATATAAACGGCACATAGATGATAGACAGGTGATAGATATTTAGATAAATGTACAAATTATCTTCAGAAAGCTGGTTTTGTTTCTTTGATTTTCCATCACTGAATAAAAGTCAGAATAATCTGATTTGGGAATGAAGGATATAATTTTTTAATAAGATTGTTTCCTTACAAAAATGAAAATCCATGAAATGTCAGAAATGAATCCATAAAGCCTTTAAGAATACCAAGCCTGGTGTTGTCTTGGAGGCCTGTCTCTGCTTTTACATCCATCTTAGCATACCAGCTGAGAGAGAGGACAAGCCCAGAAATTCTGACAGACCCCTGCCATTGATTGTTTCCCCCCCATCAGAGGAAGTTATTCCAAATGTCCCTAAAGAAAGTTCTTTCCTGCTTAGATCATTTAAACCCAGTATCTAAGACTGTTACAGATATGCTTCTGTCAAAAATGCTGCTGAGAAAGCGGAGAAGGAAAAACAGCAGATTCTTTTGAGGCTGCAAGTTCCCCATGGCCTGCGATACTAACACATACTCAGCACTAACTATGGACAGGAACATCCGGGGCTTACAAGGATGCCCTGATTCCAAGGTGGCCCTGACTAATGTAGTGCATGGATATGCTCTGAGACATTCACTCCTTCCTTTCTATGTCTTTAATGGTGACAGGTTATACCTTTAACACATGACATTGGCACACAGTTTATTTTTTTGTCAGCTGTAATCAGTTTTTGAATTCTGTTGTGTTTTATTTTTTTTATCCAAGTATGGTTCTCATGATGTAGTAAATGACATTAGGCTTTTGTAAATTCTTGCAGAATATAACAGATCATTGGTTTTATAACACAGTCGCTGCTTTTGCATTCTGATGAGATTATTAGTAGCAGCCTAGAATACAACATCCTTGCACACTGTTAGTTAAAAAAATAAAAGTTTACTAAATGGTCTCTTGTCAACTGTATCTGAAAATCATTATAGTTTCTGTTTTCTTGACATGAAGGTCTCTTCCACAAGCTAGTGGGTTATGTCAACATGAGGTTACAAAATTGTTATCCCGGCTCTGTTTGTTTCAGTGGGGCTGATACCTCACATTAACATTGCTATCATAAAACTCAGGGGCTTCTGAATCTGTACTTCAGGTGTAGAGCAATCCCAGTGTTCAAACAGACGGTGCTCAGAGCCAGTTGGCCTAAGTGGTAGCATTCATTGGTAACAAATTCAGAGGAGGGGAGAGAAAATGACACCCAGGCTTTTCTGATTTGCCACCTCTCTATCACATAGATTAGCCCTCTGGGGCATTTGTGGCCTCCTGTAGAGAGATTTAAAATCCACTCTATTAATAAAATTAAGTGTTTTCCTCTCTTGGGTCCATAGTCTACAATGGAAATTAGCTATGTGTGGTATTTAAGGGGTAAAATGGTCCTCCAAGCACTGCAGCACGGCACTGAGCAGCGGAGAGGCACAAGGCAGGCATGCAAACGAAATGCCTGGCACAGACCAGAGAGCAGAACATTCCTATGCTTCTTTTAGGGTTGAAACGATGACATTTGAAAATTGCCTACTGCATGTACACGTTACTTTATTGTTTTTTTACCCTGCCACCCTGTCTCACATGCATACCTGCTCTCTGCATGAAGATGGTGACATTCTGGTCTCCAAATTGATAGAGTGCCAAAGAAAAAGCTATCCTGTGAGCCAGAATGGCCCTCCGTGAATGTCAGCATTCCACATAGTCAATAATGTACATGTTTAAATGTGTAAATGCATATTCAAATGAGAGATCTGATTTGCTTCAATAGTTCTAGCCTCTCAGACATATGAAATACTGTTCTGAAAAACTGCTTGCCTCGAGTTTTCATTTTACCTGAAAATGGGAGCTGTGGGAACGACAAATTTCGTGAGATCTTCAATATCCTGTTTAGAAATTTCCCTTACTTGACAATCCATTTCTCTCTCTCTCATTTTGCTTTTGTTTTCCCCTTCCCTCTGATTCCTGGGACATGCTTGTTATCTTGCTAAGAATTTAAAATGGAATGATACTTAAAATTAACAGTACTGTCTCTGGAATGTTCAGTGGACTCTTGGTATTTTTGAGATAGTTCTTCTTAACTGGTAATATTCTGTGACATTTGCTTATGGATCATTATAGCAAAACTACAACACCAGTTCTTTTTTATAATGTTTACTCTAAAATGATTATAAATTCTTTTCTTAGGCAAAGTGCCGGTGGCTCATGCCTGTAATCCAGGCTACTCAGGAGGCTGAGACCTGAGGATCACAGTTCAAAGCCAGCCCAGGCAGTTTATCTCCAATAAACTATCAAATAAAGCTGGAAGAGGCCCTGTGGCTCAAGTGGTAGAACGTTAGCCTGGAGCACAAAGAGGTTCAAGGACAGTGCCAGGCCCAGAGTTCAAGCCCAAGGACTGGCAAAAAAATAAATAAATTCTTTTGTTAATACAGCTCACACAAACTAAGCAACAACAACAACAAAACCCTTCTATGGGCTAATGTACAGAGTAAGTTCCAACTTCTTTCTTCAACTGAGATACAGAAACTTTATTAAGGATTTAAAATAGAGACCCACCCAGCACAGAGACCTGACAGTGGCCATATTCTAATGAGGATCAGAAAAAGAAAACAAAAAGGAAAATTACACCAACATCTATTAAAGGCTCTGGCCCCAATTCAGAAGTCATATTTTACCTAGAATTCAAGATAATCAAGGAAGGCCATTCTATATATTTTTTCTTCTACCTGGCAGAGGCCAAGTCCTGTTAACCAACCATCAAGTTTCTTTGCACGTCGACAAAGAATTAGAGAGATTTTGCTCTAAATGTAAATCAAGCAGGATTTAAATTCCACCTCTCACTTAGGCTGTGTAACATAAAGTTAAACCTTGCTAAGCCCAGTTTTCCTGTGACGAAAACGGAGCAGAATTCATAGCCACTTCGCATGTGCACTGTGGATGCACATGGTACAGCGCATGGATGCAAAGAACAGTGCCTGGCCCACTGTAGGTGCCCGTGGATTGGTAGGAGGCTTAACTATTGTCACTGTCTACAGAGCCCATGTACCTAAGCATTTGGCCTGCTTACCACCAGGAGTCAGGTTTTGACCGGGAGAGTGAGCTGCTTTTCTCTCAAGAATGTGCTTCCTCTCCCAATCTGAGCCTAGTGTGGCCCTGAATTGACCAGCACAGAGTTCCTGTCAAGTTCTCACCCATGCCACTTCCTTCCACTATCTATTCATCTGGTGAGGATGTCTTTTTGGCCCTCCCCGTACTTGTGAACCTAAATGGAAAATGACGGGGGAGGGTGACTTAGAATATAAGAGTTTGCTTCAGTATGGAAGTGAACGTTTGTTCCTTTTACTGAGTGTGATGTAACCTCAGTCATGTCATGTGACTGCTTTGAAGATCTGTACTCTGTTTTGCCCTGGAGCTGCGATTCTCTTCCTTCTTCTACGTGAATGAGTACATTGTGCTATTTTCCTAGGCGCCAATCTGTACACAGTTGACTGGTCTCTGGCAAACTGCCAGGGCTCTGAGGCTGAGGCCTCTGATCTCTGCATTGACCCAGGCTCCAGGCATCAGTTCTGGATTGGAAACCCTCAGCTGACCTGAGTTTCTGCACTGCTAATGAAAACCATCCTTGTCTATAGTCTCAGTAAGAACAAAATTTCTTTTATTTAATTTAACCAGCATTACCACACTGCATATATACATCAAGTCTTCTCATCAAAACTTACTAGAAACTTCATTCGAGAAACATGGTTTGAATAACTTCTAGGTGCTAGGTCCTGGGCTCAATGTCAGGAATAGATGATACACAAAGCAGACCCTGGCACTGAGTTCTCTGAGTATATCTTAGATAAAAGGAAATAGACAGCAAATATGTAAAAAAGATAATCAAAGGATAACAGACAATTAGAAGGAAATAAGTAGAGTACTGGGCCAGAAAGTAGCAGTGGAATTGACTCCAGAGTATCTCTGACAGAGATGCTCAAAAAAAACCAAAAATCAAGGAGAAGCAAAGCCAAGTGAACAGCCAGAGAGACAAAATTTCTCCAGCAACAGGCACAGCAAGGGTAATATCCTGAGGGTGAAAAAGGACTGAAGAACGGAAGGTGGCTCAGTGGTAGAGCGCTTGCCTTGCATGCATGAGGCCCTGGGTTCGATTCCTCAGCACCACATAAGCACAAAAAGCCAGAAATGGTGCTATGGCTGGAGTGGTAGAGTGCTAGCCTTGAGCTGAAGAGCTGAGGGACAGCGCCCAGGCCCAGAGTTCAGGCCCCATGACCAGCCAAAACAAACAAACAAAAAAGAACTTTTGGTGGGGGGGGGGGGAGATTAGGTGGGGGGGCGAGGGGAGGCTGGGAAGGGATGAGAAGGGGAAACAAAGGAGGAGGCTACAATGCTTGATAAGAAATGTACTCATTATCTTGCCCATCTAATTGTAACCCTTCTGTACAGTATTTTCACAATAAATTTAAAAAAAAAAAAAGAAAAGAAAAGAAATCTCAGAGCCTCGACCTCGGGTATGCCTGCAGCCTGGTGAAATGAGTCAGGAGCCAGACTTGAGGAATGTTAAGGGAGCTGGGTTCTGTTGTGTTCTAAGAACAACAGGAAGCCAATGCAGTGTTTTCAGCAGGAAATAAAGGAGAAAGCCCTTGAGTTTATAATGTAAAGTTCTGTAATGGTTGGGTGGAGAAAGGAATAGAGTGGCTCCTCCATTTCCACAAAGTCTGTATACATAGAAGCAACTGAACGCAGATTTTAAGTTCTTAAATCACATCTGAACTGAAGCGGGGTGCTGGTGACTCATGTCAGTAATCCTGGCTACTAAGGAGGCTGAGATCTGAAGGTCGCAGTTCAAAGCCAACCCAGGCGGGAAAGTCTATGAGATTATTATCTCCAATTAACCACCAGAAAACCAGAAGTGGTGCTGTGGCTCAAGCTGAGCACTCGCCTTCACTGAAGAGCTCAGGGACAGCGCCCAGGCCCAAAGTTCAAACCCCACGACCAAAAGATAATTAATTAATCAATCAAAAATCACATCTATACTGACAAGGTACAGTTTTTTCCTTGTCTTTATGTCATAAACAATACAATATAATAATCATTTACATAACATTTATATTGCATTTGGAATAATTTAGTGATGACTAAAAAAATACAGGAAGGTTGGCATATAGCTCAGTAGTTAAAGCCTATGATTATCATATATAGGCCCTGGGTACAATTACCAGCACTACAGAAAAGTTTAAATCAATTAAATATATAAGAAGGTGCTCCTAACTTTATATACAAACTATGCCATTTACTTCATTTATTTATTGAAGGTACTACAGTTTGAACTCAAAGTCTTACATTTGCAAGCAAGTATTCTACCACTGAACCTCTAGGCTTTTTTTCACACTTTTTGAGATAGGATATTACTTCCTATCCAAGCACCAGCCTGGAATGTGATCCACCTATTATAAGCTCCTCATTGCAGCTAGGATGGCATGAAGACATGATCACACCACCCTAATTCTGTTGTGATGGTGATTTTTCTGCCTGAGTGATCCTCCCTACTTCAGCCTTCCATGTAGCTAGCATTACAGATGTGAGATACCAGCACCTGGCATACTAGACCATTCTAATTAAGGAACTTAAGCATCTTCAGGTTTTGGTATTGTTATATGGGAGCTTGATCATGAGATACAGAGAAGCCACATTTTGAGAGGTCGAATCAGGAGTCTTTATTAAAAAGCCAGTGTCCGCGAGTGGACACATGTCTTCAAAACACTTGCAGCCCCGAATACAATACTGTTAGGAAACTGAACCATGAGGGTAATAGAGCAATGAAAGAGCAGAAAAACAATCTCAACAAACCAGAGCAACTCTAAAGGAGAATTGAATAGGGACATCATGGTGACCTGAGGAGAGTCAGGAGACTTGATGCACGGCGATAAATGGTGGCTGAGCTGATTGAAATCTAAATAGGGTCATGGTCAGGGGACGGGGTCACAGGGAGCTCAGAGTTCAGAGTCTCATGAGTTCATGGTACAGGTCTGACAGGTCCCTGGCCCTGCCTCTAGGAATCCAGGTACACCTATCACCTCGGGGTGGACTCCACCTCCAAAAGCTTTTGGAAATTCCCTATCTTCATTGCCAAGAAGGTGCCAGTTAGACCTAGTATCCATATTTCAATATCCAAGGATCCTAGAACCAACCTGCTTTGGAAACCAAGAGGTGACTATGTACAAAGTCTAGACATATAGAAAGAAGACAAAGTTGAAAGTTCCAGAAGCTTTCCAGGTATTGGGACATAAAGTGAGGGTAAGACAAGAGTTAGCAAAGAATGGACTGACTCCGGACATTATACATGTAGAAGCAAAGCTTAATGACAGAATCTAGGAAGGGACAAATAGGGAAGATGAAAGAAATAAAGGAGTATTTGATGGGCTGAGTAATGAATAGATGAGGTATTATTTACTTAGATTAGAGAAGAACAGGTGTAGGGGAAATTCTGAAAGTAAATTCTTACTTTCAGAAGTCTGAAATACCTGTGAAACATCCAGATAGAGGATGAATTCCAGCCGGATTTTATCCATTCCACTGCCCTGTGCCACAGTCAAAACTGATCATGTTAAAAAAAAAATAGCTCATTAAAGAATTGACACCATTTGCCAACTGACAATTTGATCCCTCTGGTACATTGCATCAATTTGGTGTGTTAGCTAAATATAATTTTGTATGTATTTCTCCTTACTTTTAGGCCAACACGTGAAATTTACTGCACTAAATGCTTATCACAGAACTCAGAAAAAAGAAGACTTAGCTACAACACTAGCCTTTTGCAAAGGCCTGATGGGATAACAGTAACAAATCTGAATGAAAGGGCAGTCTCATGATCTAGAATCTCAAAAAGAAGAGTGGACCTTGGAGAGATGTGACATAGTAAATGACCACCATATGCCCTGGTAAACATGTGCTGTGGCCTTGCCAAGGTCTAGGAATGTCACTTTGAAGAAGACATCGAAATGCCTCTTAAAACACCCATCAAATGATGCTGCATAAGCAAGGGAGGAATGAGAAGGAAAATTCCACAACCACATCCTTGATTTTTAGAGGAGAAAACCCTCACAACATGCAAATGTTCTCCAAGAAAACTATTGAAAACTTGCAGAATCATTTTTGTCAAATGAATATAAGATGCTAATTGGCAACGTATGTAGTCCCAGACATGCTTGACATGCAAGGAGTGAATGAAGTACGGCAAAGCATTTGTGTGGACCATCTGGAAGGGCAAACCACACTGCTGCATGTGATGAGAAAGTGCAATTAAACAGAAACTTGGGAAACCAAGACGTAAATATGCATGGCTTTGCACGCACACAGATTGGGGACTTAGAAACTCCTCTGTATACCTAGAAAAGCCTCTCTCTTCTGCACAGCGAAGTTATTGCTAGCCCTTCTGCAGGCTGGACATCTCTGCTACATCACAAAACATGCAGCCTGTGTTTCTCTGTTTGTCCCATGTGAAGCCTGAAGTTTGGCCACAAACTTATTTCCAAAAGCAGGTATTTGGTATCATTTTGACAATGAGCATGCACTGTATTTTGAGTCTTAAGATAAAAGTGCTCTATGCAAAACAATTCAATAACTTCTGCAAATACTAAGATATATTTTCTACCAATACTGAGACAATATACAAAATAGAAATGTCTGGTTTTGCCCCATTACCTGTATGAAAAAAAATCAAAACATTCACCAAATGAGTAAAAACATAAAAAAATGTATTTTCATTCATCTCAGTTTAGAAATTAAAATTTCAAGCTTAAACTTGAAGGTAGTAGTATATCTATAAGATAAATTTTTCCTAAATTTTGTGAAATGAAATGTCTCAGTTATAAGAAGCAGTCAATATTTTAAACATTATTTGATGTAAAGAACTGGCCTAATATTTGAAAACAGTCCATAAAAGCTAGTGTGTCTCTTTTAATTGATAACTTTGAAGCTGGAGGCAGCCTGAAATGTTGATGGAGATGTAAGGAGAGGAAAATAATTTCATATCTCAGAAGCATTACAGAGGTTTATACCTATAATCCTAGCTACTTGGGAGGCAAAATTTGTGAGGATTACTTCAAGGCTAACCATGACAAAATCTTTGTAAAACCCCATCTCAACCAATAAAAATTGAACATGGTGGCATGTGCCTATCAACCCAGCTAAAATAAAACAAACAAACAAACAAAAGCCAGTTGATCAAAGTCCAGGCTAGACCAGGCATTAAATGGGAGAGATTATCTCAAAAATAACCAAAGGAAGCCCAGTAGGGTGGCTCACAGCTGTAATCCTAGCTACTCAGGAGGCTGAGATCTGAGGATTGTCATTCAAAGCCAGCCCGGGCAGGAAATTCTGTGAGACTCTTATCTCCAATAAACCACCACAAAACTGGAAGTGATGCTGTGACTCAAGTGGTAGAGCACTAGCCTTGAACTGAAAAGCTGAGGGACAGCGCCCAAGCCCAGAGTTCAAGCCCCACAACCGACAATAAAATAAAATAAAATAAAAAATAAAAAAAAGACTAACGTGTGGCTCAAGAGGTAGGATACCTGCCTAACCAAGCACAAGGCCTTGAGTTCAAACCCTAGCATAATTATTTAATTAGCTAAACCAAGTTCTCCTAAAATTAGATTATCTGGATGCTCATGAATTCTGCCCTTCATTTGTTATTTATGTCTTTGTTCTGAAGGAAAGTTTCAAGATTTATTTAGCCCACCGCTGGGGGAAAAAAAAATACAGAGACAAACTCAAAGTGCAAATACCTGGGAAATTACATCTCTGCGATCAATCTACCTCTTCTTAAGTACATGTGTCTGTTTGCCTATCTGAGTGTAAGCCCCAAGGCAAGAACTGTGTCTTTTTAATGTCTAGCACAGCATCAAGCATATTGTAAAAACCAAGGCAATGATAAACAGTAATAATAATGCCATTCAAAGGGAGTGCTGACTCAAATTGTATGAGTTTAACCCTAATGGTGTAGACACTTGCAGTTGGGAAAAGATGTGGCAATGGAATAAATTTATATAAGCAAAATCTGCTTCCAAAAATCTATATCATTCTCTTCTTTGTTTGAGCTGTACATTTTCAAACTGTGAAGATGAAAGTAACATTTAAAATAAAAGGCTGAAACAAAGAGCCTATACAGGAGCAAAAATGTGCTTGCCAATGATCATCTGGGCAGCAATAATATTTTTGAAAGTAATGAAAGTAAATGAGATACATTTTTCTACTCTTTGGGACTTTATAATGTATTCGAGTTAAGAAAAGAGTTAATAAATTGGGATATTAAGGTTTGCTTTATTTTAGTGCATTTGCAAGAACTCATGCCCTGTAGATCATAATGAAATGTACTCATTTGAAATGGATGGTCTATTCTAAGAACATGCCCGCATGGGTCAGTTCTTTGGAGGGAAAATGCAAGACTGATTTTCTACACTTGAGAAGTAAGAACTGATAAGAGCGTGCTCTAAGTGCCTTCCTGACTCACCAGCCACTGGCACTGACATGCCCTCCAATTCACTGGTTCCTAAAGTGTCCACCCCATCTGCATAAAGGGTCGAGTTTTCAGAGGACACTTCATTACTAAAGCTCAATACTAAAATACTTATCTTCTCTCTATACACTGATATACATTGTTTGTCCTATTAGTGAGTGGGGAGGAGGAACTTAAAAGGGATGAGACAGGCTTTTTTGAGACTAATAAGGTAGGGACCAGTTAGCCTCAGTGAAAAGACTGTCGTGAGTTAGAAAAGAGAAGAAGGAAGGGGGAGAAGCAGCAGGAAGAGAAATGATGATGATGGAGGAGGAGGAGGGAAGCGGTGATTAAGGATGGAATTTAGAAATAGAATCATGGGGAAATTGGCCAACAAACACAGATGAATCAATTCTATGCTTGAAATTTTACTTGGTGGAGGTTTAGGGAATTCTGAAGCTCAATTTATCTCAATTTTAAATTGTGAATTTCAACCTATCAACCCTGTTGCTTTAATTGAAATCATTGCTACGCAGATTCCAGTGATGGTTTTGTTGTTATATTTGGTTTTAGTGCTGGTACTGACCATATAGAATCAGAGCGCATGCACTGTCCTTAGCTTTTTGGCTCAAGGCTGATGCTCTACCACTTCAGCCATACTCTCACTTCCATTGGTGGCAACTGAGAATTAATGTCTCATGGACCTTCCTGCCCAGGCTGGCTTTACATCTTAAACTCAATTCTCATCATCTTTAGTAGCTAGGATTACAGGGGTGAGCCACCAGTGCCTGGCAACTTCTCCTGATTTTTAATGGCTCAAAAGGTTAAAGAAAATGCTCAACTATAAGGTCTCAGGAAAACAGAAGGTAATGTGTGTCACCTGAAATCATTCCACTGCCTTGATGTTAAGGACTGAATTCTGCCCCACATGCACACCCTCACCTACACCCACTATTCTTATGATAAGGTTCTAATCCTACAATATGACTTTACTTGTAGTGAAGTAATTAAGATTAAATCTGGCCACAAAGAAGTCCTCATCCAATATGATTGTCCTTATTAGAATAGTAAGAGTCACCAGATACATGCATGCACACACACACACATACACACGCACACACACACATGCACACACGCACAGTGTGAGTGGGGAAAGTAAGCAGCTGACTATCTGCAGTACAGAAGGGGAGCTGTCACCAGAAACCAATTCCAGCATTGATCATAGATTTTCCCGAACTGTAAGAAATAAATTTCTGTTGTTTAAGTCACTTGAATTATTGTTATGGTAGCTCAGAAGACTACCACAGTGAACTTCAGTGTTTTACAAGCAGGAAAATTGCTCTCCTCAAAATAGTAGATAGTGATGAACATGCTGATAGGAAGAGGGATACGCCACAGAGAAAGCAACTTACAGTCATGAGTAGTGGATGGGCAGAGACCAGGTGATATCTCTGTCTCACATCCCCTCTCAAAAACCCACTTGCCCTAAGACCAAAGTAAATAATTGAAAATATCTGAAGATTACTCTAATAAGGCAGTACTCTATCTCTCTCATGCTTCTGAACTCTGGCTCAGACATTCATCACAAAACTGCTACTTACTAGAAAATGTAAGGGCCTCAGCAGTGATTGTTACAGCTATTCTTGGAAATCAGAAAGAAAATAATGAGCCATAGGTGAAGAAGAAGAAGTATCATCACCTCTTTACTCCATCCACAATACTAAACCAGAACCAGAAACAACACAATACCAGAGCTATGAAATATCTTCACTTGAGAAGAAATTGTCTATATGTCCAGAGTAGAACCTCTTATATAATGGACTACACTGAAGTCTTTGCCTGTATTTAGAGATGAGAGTGCTAAATATATGATTGATCAATCAAGAGAAAGAAACTTCTAATTTTTATGCATTCGATCAAGCCCCAGCTTTCTATTTCTTACTTGGCTGATACTCCAAGATTTTACTGTGTCTGAGCTCTCCTGTACTTTCTGGGCATTCAACCAGCTTTACTTCCTAGCCTCTCTTCCAGCTAAGCATGAATATGATTGTGCCTAAGAAAGATGAATAGATGTGACATGATCTATATCCAGGCCCACTTGAAGGCATTTCTTTTTCTTATCCCTTAGCTAAAGCAAGAGGGCCCTTAGTATCCACATGCAAGCAGATCTCCTGAAAAATGCCTGGGTTCTTGGATAACTACATACAGAGGCCACTCACCAACCCTCCTGATTCAATGGATTGACATGAGTGAGAAATAAACTTTGTATCAAGAAATTTATTTTGTGGAGTTGTTTATTAAAACAGTAGACCAACACTAACAGCACTTATTTAAATTAGAAACAGCAGGGAGTTTTGTCCTTTTTTTTGCCAGGGAGTTTTAGGAGTTTCATTTCCGGGAATGATCATCGGGAGCCAAATATTTCATTGTCACACTAATCGTTCAGCATCTCTGAGTCAATGCCAGGCAAGGCTAAAGGGGAACTAGGTTTATGGACTAGTGTTTTCATAAACTGCGAAACAGAAGTCATGGTGATCTTTCACAGCTGAGTGATTTTTTTCTCTCTCTCAAAAGATGTGTACATCTTAGCATTATTTCATGAGTCACCCTCTCCTGTATGGAGCTCGTCAGACAGAGTGCTCTTGTAATTCTATTTTCTTTTCAATTAGAGAACCAGATTAGATTTTTATGAATACTTCTGGATTCTCCATGATGATTATGTAGTCAAGCAGGTACAAGTCTGAGAGGCCTAGATTATGAACTATGGACAAGGTAGCAAAGTTTATAGCAATTGTTTAGGATCTGACCATTCTTTCAAGAGCAGTTCTACAAAGACCATGTTTGAATAACTTCTCTAGCATAACCTTCTACTACCCAAACTAGGAAGTATGGAAGAAGAACTGAATATTCTCCATCCCTCTTATCTATTCCAAAGGGTGTTTTTTTACATGGCTATTGATATAAAACTATCTAGGAACATATTATGAATATGAGTGTAAGTATGTATGTGTATGTGGTATGTGTGTGTATATTTGTATATGTGTGTGTGTGTTTGTGAACCGCAGTGGAGACCATAGTACGTGCAAAGCAGAGCAGCGACATAGCAATGGCCTTTGAGCACAAACCCAAACTGTGGCCTTTTACAATAAATGACTGGTATACTGTACACAATAGTATCCCAGATATTACTAATTAGATGGACTATGCTATTTAATACATTTATTATATTACATTCTGAGTAAGAACTTTGGAATTGTTTTCATTTTTAATAACTAATGATATTGGTGAGAACTCTATGGTACACCAAGCAATTTTCACAACCATTATCTGAACACTCATGTTTTTGGTGTGTGTGTCTCAGGTTGCATGCACTTGGCCTACTGATTTGTAAAGCAATGTAGTAAACACTTGCATGTACATGTCAGCTCTCATCTCTTTTTAAAACTGAAGCTGTGACTTTTCTCCACATCTCTGCCAGTCAAGGAGTATGGAGTGGGAGGAGGGCCCATAGCCCTCTGGTAAGACAGAATTCTCTCCTTAGTAATGAGACCCAGATATTAGTAGATAGGTTCCTAGCATACCAATGTTTTGAATAACAATAGTGAGTTCCATTCCCTACTCAGTTCCTTAGTGCCTCAAGCCTAAAATCATAGCGACTTGGGAAGTGCAGCAGCTGTGTGGTGTTCGAACTTTTCAGCCAGGGCAGGATAGTGAGACTCCATCTCACGCCATAGCTAGTCCCAGTGGCTTATGCCTATGATATCAGCTATTAACGGGTGGGGGCATAGAATGGTGGATGCAGTGGCTGGTAGCTATCTACCCCAGTCACACAGCGAGTAATAAGTGGTAGAAGCAACAAAGAAGGAGGCAATAATGCTTGATAAGAAATGTACTCGTTATCTTGCCCATGTAATTGTAACCCCTCTGTATGGTATTTTCACAATAAAAAAAAAGTGGTAGAAGCATAACTCAGGCCAGCCTGGGCATACAGTGAGAATTTACCTCAAAAGGGGTAGAGCACCTCACTAGCAAGCATGAGGCCCTGAGTTCAGTCTCCAACACTACCAATCAATAATACTCAACATTGTCTCCTGTTTTATTGTCTCCTTTCACTGCTCTATCAAGACTGCTTCCACGGATCATCAAAATCATGGACTTGGGTTCTGATGAGAGATTACCTACCAAAGGTATCTTGTTTAATCTGCTACTGAAAGGGAAATCCCCCTACCCTGTGTATCCAGAGATGCGTGCTTTCAAAATTTGTACCTTAAGAGGAAGAAACACAATGTGAATTTAGGCAGTTCATGCTCCATCTGCTGCACACTTAGATGTTACAAGACTGAATCTCTCAACTATGATCACATCTTGACCTTTTTAGGACCCAAATTGCAGTTGGACCCAGAAAGGTGTGAGGTTGTTTCCAAAGAGTTTTGATATTGCAGAAACGCTATGGCCTCGGCAAAATGATCATGCATTTCACCTGTAGAATCTCTTGTAAAACTATCACTAACATCAATAAGCCATGTTTACAGTTTTAATGGAAATTGTCAAATTAACGTGATTTTAAAGGAAAAATAACAGACTCTGATATGCTTTCTGCTTCCGCCCATCATCATCATTTCAAAGAATTGGTCGATCATTTTAGTATTTTATCTTACACCCTTAATTTTTGGGAGCATAAGCATAAGACTCAAAAGTTTTAAAAGCTTCCAGTCAGCCAAACTCAAAATCCCAGATACCACACAGTAAAGCAGTATTCTTTTTTAATAATTTTTATTGAGATTAAGTGATGATATAAATTTCATAAACTTCACAGTATTGTCAGATAGTGATACTTAAAGTCAAAACCACATTTTAACCTTCAAAGACAAATTATCATTATCATGGTCTATAATGTTTGTGAATTCTATGAGCTTTGACAATATAACTATTTCTTCCACATTGGGTGATACGTACTTTTTTTTCCTTTTGCTTAGTGTAAGCTGTTCCTTCTTGATCTACTCATTCCATGCAGATCAAATGAATTATTTTTTTCAGTAATTTTGTCTTGAACTGAATATGCAGGTGCAATGTAAAACAAAAAATACTGTAAAAAGAAATAGATAATAGCATAAGATAAAAGACACAAAATCAGAAGAGAGAATTTGAAAAGTTCAAATTTGAATAATCTGAGGGGATTTCTAGCTCATATCACAGCCTGAAATCAATGGTCAGGGAATAATAGCAAGAAATCATGTGATCTCTGTTTCAGAAGCCAAAACAGTATATAGAATAGGATAAAATAGTTTCCTTACTATAATTATAACATCTAGCATTTACTGGTTAAAACCGTGTTATCAAACACTATGGTAGGCATTTTACAAATGTCTTCTTCAATTTTCACAGTAGCATTGCGTGCATATTCTTTCCTAAGGCAACAGAACTAGTTTGAAGTAGACCCGGAGTTCAAATTCAAATCCTTCTGTCTCCAAACTCCATGATTCTTTGTAATTCTATTCCACTTTTAGCAAAAATAACACTTATAATATTACTTAAGGTGACAAATTCTAATTATATAAGGTCTACATATATATATACAGAAAGAGAGAGAGAGAGAGATGCATGCATCTGGGCCATCCTATCTTTAAGGATTTTGAAGTTCACTTGGTATGTCTTAGTGGTCTTCGATCTAAACATGTCTTTATTATGTAATATATATGTAATATATATTTATATAAAAGAAGTATTGTACTAATTTGGTGATAATGGCAAAACGTGACAACTGAAACAATATATGATCCATCTTTTAGGCAGATTTTTAAGAAACTGGAATATCCTAATTATTCTCACATAGAAAGAAAATCATTATGATAAAATAACACCATATTTTCAGTACGTCAGTTTTAATGAGTAATAAGAAAAATCTTTTTCACTAGTTTATTAAACACTCTAAAAACATTTCATACATTATTTAGTATTTACATGTACATATTTAACAAATAGTGAAACTTTCATATCATAAAATTCTTTAAAACCGATGTCTCTGTATATCCATGGTTTCACCCAATGATCAACAAACTCAAAATATTCAAATGCCCAAAACTTACATTATAAAAAAATGTCAGTTATACATTCTGCTACCATTTTTACTACATATATCATAAAATGTAATATAATTTAATGCTTACTACTTTTAGTTGTATAATTAAAATTTTCTTTCTTTCTTGAGAAGAGAAAGCAAAGGAAGAGTTGGAATAATTCTATATAATAGAATAGATTAATTAGTTGTAACTAGGAAATTAACAACTAATAAAGCATTAGCAGGTAACAAACTATGCTGTAACTTAGTTATGTAAAGCAGGTAGAATGGATTGTTACATTCAGGAAGCTGTGGATTGATCAGCTGTGCCATTCTACTCCATTCATCAGCCACCCCTTTTAGACTAATGATTTATTGACAAATGTGTTATTTTTTTTTCTTCTGGTCTTGGGGCTTGAACTCAGAACTCAGGTCCTGAGCACTGTCCCTGAGCTTTTTCACTCAGATTAATGTTCTGCCTCTTTTTCTGGCTTTTTGGTGGTTATGTTTCTTAGCTTTGTCTGTCCAGGCTAGCTTTGAACTGTGATCCCCAGACCTCAACCTTCTGAGTAGCTAGGATCATAGGTGTGAGACACAGCACCTGGCTGAAGAAGTGTTCTTTTACCTGTCAAGACACAGGTATGTGAAGCTGAGTGGAAGCAGTAGTATTTCCTAAGTGCCAGTCTTAGCACTGTTGGGCCATTCCATACACAATACAATATCAGCCAAAGCAAATCACAGCCAAGACCAACACCACTGGTAAAGAAGGGACTGCAAAAGTTCATTGCAAAAGTTGTTGATGGTGAGGAGGGAAATAGGAGCACTCACAAATAAGGTATCACAACTAGTAATTACTGCAAACAATCACATATTCAACAAGTTATTTTCAACAAGTAAACAACAAACACTAGAGATATAATTGTCAGTAACACACACATGAGCTCTTCCCTTACAAAGATTAAATCAGTTTGTTTGTGTATATATGTGAAGATGCATATGTCTGTTCCATCCCATCTTTAAGGATTTTGAAGTTCACTTGATATGTCTTAGTGGTCTTCGATCTAAACATGTTTTCATTATGTAATACTTAGATCAAGAAAACAGAACTTAAATTCAACATACAGTCATTCCAGAATATACTTTTTTTTTGGTCAGTTGTGGGGCCTGAATGCTGTCCCTCCGCTCTTCAGCTCAAGTCTGGCGCTCTACCACTTGAGCCACAGCACCACTTCTGGATTTTTCTGCTTATGTGGTGCTGAGGAATCGAACCCAGGGCCTCGTGCAAGCAAGGCAAGCACTCTACCATCGAGCAACCCTCCTACCACCCCCACAGGATATACTTTTAAAGTTTCAATGTTGACTATATTCTTAACTCCTTAGCATTTTTTCCCACAAAATAAACAATCCCTTTTAAAAATTCATGTCATTTTTAGTCTTACATATAGAGTCTATTCCAGATCAGTGAGACTATTTGGGGAAAATATAAACATTCCCTTATATGCAGTATCCTAAAAAGAGAGTGGAAAAACAAAAACTGGGAATAGTTAAATTTAGCCGTTTACTGGTATAAAACAATTGTTTAGAACAGAGCAGCACTTTAGACAGAGGTGGTTCAGAGTAACCCACCCTATTGCATGTGTAGTTTATATTTATAACCAGAAAAAGGAAGTGACTACAGAGGCAGTCTGACTGGCTACTGTGGGCATTTGCCATATATGGTCCGGTTGTGACATCTTTCAGCCTCTGATTTGAAGGAGATTCAACTGCTCTGCTTGATTGGCTCAGGTACTTACTTGGTGACAAGGGAAGAGTCTTAGGTTAGCCCACAGTCCATTTCACATCAAGCTAGGATGAAGTTCATTGTGTACCTGGACCACTGTGTCATTTCTCCTTGTGAGTAGCACAAATGCTAAAATACTGTAGAAACTATTGAAGCAAGGCAAGAAGAAATACAGGACTCCAATAAAGGAACTAATGAAAAAAAGATTAACTTTATGTTTCTGCAGGCACCTGTAGGTTTGTGTAGCCTAAGCTGGTTAAGATGTTGGAAACACACATTTCTTCTCAGACAGTTCGAGTAATCAAAATTCCTATGGGTCAGATAGTAGCTCTCCTCTTCAATTAACTCTCATTTCTTTATTATCATAAGGTATGTTATTACCATCTACAGAGTTACAGTGATGTCTCGGAGGTGGCCTCTACCAGGATTTTGTTCTGTTTTGTTTTTTTGTTTTTGTTTTTGTCAATCATAGGGCTTGAACTCAGGGCCTGGGTGCTTTCCCTGAGCTTTTTTGCTCAAGGCTAGCACTCTATCACTTTGAGCTACAGTGCCACTTTCATTTTGCTGGTGGTTAATTAAAGAGTCTCATGGCTTCAAACTACAATTCTCGGAAATCAGCCTCCTGAGTAGTTAGGATTACCAAAATGAGCTACCAGTGCCCGAGGACTCTACCAGGTTTAATCAAGTGCTTTCCTCCTTAGCCATCACAGCTGTTTTCAGAACTTGCCTGCTTTCTTCTATTCCATTGGTGACTTTGACTGTTCTTTCTGGGTTTGTAACTATATTTCCCCTGGTTGTCCTTCTGGCTTACCCTCTATTTCTCCACTGCAAATGTCTTTGAAAGACATCCTGAAGCTGTCATTGGTAAACACCTCTCCCTATATACTTCCAAAGTGGCTTATGTATAAGGTAGTCTGGCCTCTACGACATTCTGTTGCAATTATCAGCTGTAATTATAGTCCTGAATATTTAGTAGGTAACCATTTTGTTCATCTGCTAAAAAGATAAATTATAGTAAGTTTATTCAATTGGCTAAAGGAGCATCAACCAATACGTTAATATAAAATAAATCTCAACCTGTACATTTAAAGTGCTATCCTACATGGCCCAATCTTCTTTTATCCTTTTTTAGATCTCTTCCTTGATTCCACCAATAAACAACCCACCTCATTATCCTGACTTCTTTTTTACCAATAAGCACTTTTGTTTTAAATCTGGGAAACAACAACAAATAAACATAAGAGCAGACTCACAAGGAATATGTAAAATTCTGCCTTCTTGTTTTGGAGGATTGCATTTATAGCTTTTAACCCAGTTTACCAATTACAGGGGATTAGGATGTTTATTAACATTTGTTTGATTAAGACAACTATATAATTCAAACTAGTGATCCAGGCTGTGATTGCTGTGACAATTAGGCATTTTAGTACAGATTAGTGTAAACAGCTGCGTAAAATCCATATCAATGTTAGAAACAGGATTGATATGATTCAATTAAAATACTACTAGAGTAGGTTTTGAAGGTGACTAAAACAAGTACTAAAGAGTACCTGGAAAAATTCATGTGCCCGTGCAATGACCTAGGCCAGTAGGAAAATTTAGGGGAGCTGTCTTCCGACATTATAAACGGGAGTGATGGAGTAAATCAGAAATTTAGGAACCACTCTCTCTGCAAAATTTAACCTAACCCAACCACGCAGCACACACACCTGGGGTGTTCAGTGCTTTGGTGGGGCAAATTCCACCTTTACTCATCAGAGCAGAATGATCTCAAAACTAACTGAGCAAATCTAAAATGCTGCATCAAAAGTTATTTATCAGGTTGATCAAGCCACAATGAAACTCTATCACCCTTCTAAGGACTTGCAAATATCATTAGGCAACTCTGACAGAGGGAACACATCATGCATAGTATAGACTTTGAGATAAATGCTCCTAATTTCACATCTCCACCCTCTTAGATGATGGACAACTTATCTTACCTTCCTAGAGTTCATTTTTCTCATCTCACCTGTATAATGAATATAATCTCTACCTTATCTGCATTGCATTAAGAATGAAATATTACATATGTATGTAATTGCACATATATGGATATTATATATATATGGATAATATTTTATACATATGTGTACGAAATTGCAATGTAGGACTAGGGTTGTCATGATTAATATGAATATTCTGAGATACTAAAATAATCTAGCTCTGAAGTACTGAAATAAGCAAGAGGCATTTAAATAATCTGTTATTCTACCACTCTCTATTTTGTTTCTATACTCAAAGATGAAATCTGGTATTGCTTGCATTTGCTTGTCTAGATGGAGATTCCACCCATGAAACTTAAATTGGGACTGTCCTAGTTCATTAGCATTTCTCAACAGCACAGAATTACAGGGGTCCGAAGCAGATCTTAGAAATCAAATATCAGCTCTTCTGAGGCCACGCTGGTCACCAGACAGTCAAATGTTTTGGGTAAGTTCCTACTGCTCTTGGTGGTAGAGAGACAGAGACAGTGTAACCCTGCCATCTGTTGACCTAGCAGCATATTGTGCCACTTCTGGTCTGAGCTGAGGGCGCTTGAAACTTTGAAGAAGGGCAGAGGATCAGCATTTATAAGAAGCAATTGCTAACTTTATTCTGAATATTCTAGCTATTCATACTACTGCACTTTATTATATGCAGGCTGGTGGAACCATGGATTCCAGAAACAATATTCCCAGCAAGTTCTTTCAATTCTACCCACTCCATTCCACCTGAATACCATTATGATTATTAAAAGAACTATCTGTTCTTCTCTAGGGGCGCATTCAATTGATTTTTGAAGGTAAATCATGTGAACAAAGAAGAATAACTCCAATATATGTCACAAGAAAAGAAGGTTTCCCTACAGGGCATGTGGTATTTTTAGCTTAACATCCTAGGTCTGTTATCAAACATACAATAGTGATCACAAAATTGATGCATTGAAACTACAGCGCTGGTTCTAATATCCCTGTTGTGAATTGAATGTGCTAATAACCAAGACTCATGAAGTAAGGACAAAATTGACATCTGATTAGATTTATAATCATATCCTATAGCTGAAGTTGTGCTTTTTGTAAAAAGAAATGAAGAAATAAGACTGAGCTTATGGCTCACGTGGTAGAGGCTTTTCTTACAAGTATGAGGCCCTGGCTTCAAACTATACTAACTGCCAAAAATGAAAACAAGCAAAAACAACAGAAATGAAGAAATCACCATTATTTCAAAGCAAGACTACATAAATTCCAGTTGGAATGTGTCTCACATGTTTAGAAATCCTCAGAAATTTCCGTCTTAGGCTCTCCTTTACTTAGCAGATCACAATAACACCTGTGTCTTTAGGGTGTGGTCAGTTTGTTACAGGTTTCAAGTTCCTTTAGTACTATCCTCTGCTGAATGAGGGTTGGCATTGATTAAAACATCAATCTCATAGAAGAGTACTTTAAATTTTTAAGACAACTTGTTATGAGAGTTGTCTCAGTTTTTGTTTTGCTATGTTAGTTGATGCTGTTGTTTATTTTTGAAAGTTTAAGTCATCTTAAATTTGTATTACTACATGCAACACAGGCAAAGTGGAATGCTAAGCAATCAGAACTCAAATGTTGCAGGCCAGATATTTTAACAATGGGTACCCAGGAATACGTAATATGGAATTTTTTTTTTTCTATGTGCCCACCTAATCTTCACTTTAAAACTTCCTTTTACCTAACAAAGCAAACTTATTTTGGGTAAATTCAGTGCTTAATTTCAGCCATCTCAGGTTGATTCAGAATCTTTAGAGCATTGACATACAGGATTTTCAATATTCCATTTCTTCCTAAGCTGACATTAAAGTTCCAGGAAAGCTTATAAGAAATCAGGCCTCTCCCCCCCCCCCCCCCCCCCCCCCCCCCCCCCGCCATCCACATGCTCTCAATGAAAGAGTACATCTCCTGCCTTGCCTTTGTCATTTGGCTCAAATTTTGCTCCATGGAATATTTTGTGTGTTTTTGTGTGTTTGTGTGTTATTCACTTTTTGTTGCTGTGAGAAAATACCTAAGGAAAGTGGGCGGGGAGGGGGCCGGAAAGAGAGAAGAAAACAACTTAAGGGAGGAAGGATGTATTTTGGGACAGATTCAGAGGTTTGGCTTCACCGTAGTTCTGTCCCATCACTGTCAGAGGCACAGCCGAACATCATGGCAGGGAGAGGATACAGTGCAAAGCTGCTCACCACATGGCTGATAGAAAGCAGAGAGAAAGAGGGGAGGTGGAGCGAGGGTAGAGACAAAATATACCCTTCAAAGGAAATCTCCAACTAGGCTTTACCTCCTAACAAAACATTCAATATGAATTCATTAGTGAGTTGATGCATTGATGAAGTGGAACTTTCAGAATCACTTCTCAGAAGGTCCTCATCTGACAACCAAGCCTTTACCATATTATTCAGAGTCAAACCATTACAACTCAGGTTTTCCCACCCCCGTGCCAGCTACTGCTCTGCACATTCTCCCAGTCTTCCGGGTCGGTCTTCACTTCTCAGTGCCAAGCCCCCTACACTTTCAGTCGTCCTCTGTGCCTCCCATTGGTATCTGGAGTGCTCACACAGGCATCTTCTACCCGTCTCCGAGTGGCTTCAGGGTAGAGGAGGAAGAGACCCATTCAACATGGTGGAGTTCCCCGCAGCTAGTTCTATCTGCACTGTTGTTTTAGGACTTCCCAGTGCTCTTTCAGGGTCTCCTCCCAGGAACTCCATTACAGATACCAACAAGGCAGCCAAGGGGCGGGTTCCTTGAGACTCGTCCAAGTAAGTGTTCTTCCTTAGGCTAAGCTAAACTCTCAGGAACCACCCTTCCCAAAAGAAAAGTACTTCCTCTAGCCCCAGGGCCTAATTAGTCAGGCTTTTCACTCAATCACTTTGCAAACCATTAAGGCTTTGTTATTAATCTTGTGTAGCTCTGTCTTCAAGTGAGTGAAAATTTAGGCCTCTCAGACCCTTCAAGCAGAAGGCCTTTGCAATATTCCCTAGTGATTCAAGTGTGGGGGTGGTGGGGGGTGGGGGCGGGGAGCATTTCAATTGGGGTGTGTGGGGGAAACTCTGCTAGTTAAGGCTCAACTGCCATCTAGCTGGGAACTTAAGATTTTACTTCAAATGCTTGTTCTAAAGCCTCTCAAGTCAATTTCTCCACTAGGAATTTTGAAGAAGCCTTTTTTTTTTTTAAACTCTGAAGTTAAGGATTTGGGTTCTGTGTTCTCTGATCTTTTGTATCCTATCCTAGATTCCAATTCAGTCACTGTTCCTGGAGGCAACGAATGGCATAGATTCTAGAGAAAAATGATGTGGGAAAATTGGAAGGGAAATAGAGGGTAAACCAAGTTAATATCTCCAACTTTTATTGTACCACCCAATCCAAAGATCAATGAAACCTTTTTGAACAGTGATATTTCTGATTCTACCAAACCTGTAAATTACTTGAATATAATAGAGTTCAGATAAAGTAATCTGTCTCACATTTATAATCTCAGATTTCTTCGTAGGACCTGCTCCTATCTCTGTCTCCTTATCATGTTCACCTTTAATTGTTTTTTTGTTTTTTTTGGTCAGTCCTGGGGCTTGAACTCGGGGCCTGGGCACTGTCCCTCAGCTCAAGGTGAGCGCTTTACCACTTGAGCCACAGGGCCACTTCTGGTTTTCTAGTGGTTTATTGGAGATGGACTTTCCTGCTCAGGCTGGCTTTGAGCCGGGATCCTCAGATCTCAGCCTCCTGAGTAGCTAGGATGACAGGCGTGAGCCACCAGCGCCCGGCACCTTTAATTGTTTATAAATCTCTAGACATCCTCTGTTTTTACCTGTACAAGAACAAGAAAAATAATGGGATCAATTGCATGAAGTTGCTTCCTTCTAACAAACAAAACTACTTCTGTCCTTAGAAAACTTTTTTGAGATGGGGACTTAGGTGGGTGGGAGTTAGTACGTACTTCTTTCCATGTTCCTCATAATGGATGGGAAGAAAAAGGACAAAGACTGATTCTGAGGACAGGTCTTCATGCAAATTGACAATGTGCTTAGCAAATCACAAGAACAATTCACTTCTCCCAGCAGCCAGACACTGTAATGGGGTATTTTGTGAAGAGTTACATAGCTCAACATATTTCTAAGAACTTTTTTCTTTTCTGGTACCTGAAAAATGACCAAGGGTTACTATAATAAATATTTTAACTTACCCTTTTTCAGTGAAAAATGCTGTGCATGGATCATTTTATATAGCTCCAATCTGGGGTAAGGTTTGAATCATCTTCATAGTTTCTTGAGGAGGAAAGATGAGGGATGTGGTCACCCTTTTTTGAAAGCCAAGGACATGGCAAAACGGCAAAGCTGCATTCCAGATCTTTGCTATGGACCCTGGAACTAAGCTAAACATATATCCCAGTGTGATTATTTACTTTTATTTTCCCTCTCAGAAGCCCCAGCTGGGACAATAAATAATCTAGTCACCCTTTCTAGAGCCTACCACAGTTTGAGCAGCAAGGTTTTCATCTCAGGAAACTCTGCAGATTGATGACAGTCATGTTCTCTGGTGTTGCAAAGCATCTACCCTCTTACTAGAATGGACCTCTTTCACCACCGTTCCCTCTGCTTTGCAAATGCACATTATGACCCCTAATAAAGTTCCCTGTTATTTTCCAGCTTTTATGGAGTGATAAAGCCTTTCTTCGAAACACCCACCCTGTTTTTCAGTTAGGAGCAAAACAAAACATGACGCCCTCCCCCCCCCCCCCAAAAAAAATCCCTTATAGGATGGCAAGTGAGAAATTGCTCCATTTCCCCCCTCCCCCAACTTCATTTTTGTACCCTTGAAACGTTTAGAAAAAAAAAAAAAAGAAAAAAAGGAAAAAGAAAAAACCCTGTCCAAAGAATATTGCTCTATGAAGGAAAAAAAAAAAAACATCATCTCAAAATTATTAAAATCTCTGTGGGAATTCATGATTAATTTTAAGGCCTGGCAGATTAAAATACATTATTATGTACACTCTAGTGCATCCTTTCAGATATTTTCAGAATCTGATTTTGCTCTCTTGATACACTCCAATGACTCTACATGTATCTAGTAGATTGCAAGGAATAGATTAGCATTAAAGAGGCAGTATTGTGTTGTTAGGTTGTTATATGTAACTTGTGCTCATACATTAAGAAAAATGTACCTGGCATTCCCTCGGACATGACCAGGCCTCTTAAAAAAAGAGAGAGAGCCAGTGAGAGAATCATTAATACTTAGCGACAATACAGTTGTGGCAGTAGTTTTGAAATTCTGACCTTTGGAGGATGCACTGATGTTTTTATCCAGTTCCAGACAGAAGACAAGCCATAACAGCCTGCTACAAAACAGAATACAAGGCATTTATTTTTCAGAAGCTGTCACATTTCCCATTTCCTAATCATAAAAGAATTGTCCTTTCGGCTTTTGCTAGAGAAGTCACCATCACAGCTGTAAGGACGTCACTAGACCTTCAGCTCTCTTTTCTTCGTTAAGAACCTCTCCCCCCCCCAAAAAAAAGCAAAAGACAAAACTCCACGCCCACCTCATGGTTCACCATGAGGATGTTCATATACACTGACAGGGAAATTATCTTGATTTTCTTCCAGATTAGGACACTTCCACTTTGCATAATCTTGAGTATGTAGAATAATTCTTGGACTCTGGAGATGGTATCTCCACAGTGAAGCTGCTTATATCCATCAAGGAAAATCTGTGAAGATTTTTCCATGGAATCATTAGAAACAAATATTATTTACTGAAATATTATTTACTGATTCAGGACTTGATAAAGCTTTGGAGGTAAAGTAACAAGAAGACTTTTTTTAATCTCAAAAGTAGTGAACAGTAATACCTTACATAAAGATATTCTGCATATGCATTTTTGAATAAAATTATGTGACCTAATATACCGAATATGCAACAAAGATGACCTGGAGTTTTTAATCAGACATTGTTCATGTTAGACTTGGGCTACTTTTCTACTTTCTCCTATTTTTATTGCAGACTCTTGCTCTAATCACCATCCTCTTCTACTTTCAATTTTTATAAAATATTGCTTTTAAAATTCTTCATTTATGGGTTTACTCTCAACATTTTAGCTTTTTCTAAGTGTTTTATGATTGGTCTTTTTCAAGGCTTCCTTCCCTCCATCGCCTTTGACCTTCTTCTACCTATCGTCCCCTGACCCTTGTTCTCTGTTTCTCTACCATCCTTCACTCTACCACTATTTGCTTAGTTTCCAATGAAGTCTTACTCAACCTCTTTCTTCAGTGATCTCCTTTTCTTTTCCTCTTCTTTTTCTTCTTGTAGCTATATGTACATTTGTGAGAGACAAAAGAAGAAAAGAAGATTCCCAGATAGGCCCAAGTACTGTGGAGATTCATAGTGTTTACTACTAACTGCATTGTGATACTTTCCTTGCTGGCACATATAATCTTTTAAAGTGTGTGTGTCATCTGCCTCCTTAGTGCAGTAGGCAGTGCGTCAGTCTCATAATCTGAAGGGCCTGAGTTAAAGTGTGTATGTGTGTGTGTGTGTGTGTGTGTGTGTGTGTGTGTTTGAGCGCGCGCACGCATGAGCACGCACACATGTATGCATGGGTATGTGAGAGAGATAGAGAAACAGAGGGAGAGAGAGAGGGAGAGGGAGAAGGAATGAGAGAGTATGGGGCTGGAGACTTGGGGTATTTACTCAAGACTTTTGCAACCAATCACTCATATTCCATCTTTGAAATGATCTTCATATAGGCATGCACACCCACACCAGTACAAGTTTACTCACTCTTCTAAGATTCATTTCAGGAAAGTTATGTGAGCCCAACTAATTGCCTATTTCCAAACACCAGATTTGACCTTTTTAAATCAGGCCTCCAGGTCTAAATTCAATTCTGATAAACTCAAAGAATCTCTTGTTGTTGTTGTTGTGTTGTTTTAATCTTTCCAATATTTTCTATTCAAGTACAATTCCTCATTTTCCTCATTTTGTTTTTTGTTTTTGTTTTTTGGGTCTGGTCGTGGGGCCTGAACTCTGGGCCTGGGAGCTGTCCCTCAGCTCTTCAGCTCAAGGCTAGTGCTCTACCACTTGAGCCACAACGCCACTTCCGGCTTTTTTTCTTTTTGCTTATGTGGTGCTGAGGAATTGAACCCAGGGCCTCAGGCATGCAAGGCAAGTGCTCTACCACTGAGCCACCTTCCCAGCCCTCCACATGAGTTTTTAATAATGTTTCAACTGCATTTAGAAGAAAAGATACCACTTACATCTTAGTAAGATAACTGAGGTCCCTAGAGGGTATGGAATCATAGCACCAACTGATCAGGCTCTTTTGCATAACTAGCTAGGTCCCTAAGTAGGCATTGTTCAAAATATAACCAGTGAGAAAATTGGCAGAAATAGTTCTTATCACAAAGGGGTTTTGAATTCATCAGCTCATCTTAGCTCAACAAGTCAGTGGAGATTAAAACCATCTCTCAAATCTGAAGCAGAAATTCAATGAGAAGCTCATGAGGCAGCAGAGTGTAAAGGTGTTCTTGCCTTGCTTTGCCCTTGTGGAGATATGACTGTGGCAGAGTATCCCTCAAGGAGACACTTGTCAACTCCAGGGCCAGCCTCAGCTTGGGTGCCAGCCCAGAAAGCAAGAACAGTATGAGACTTTGCCAAACCACTGGCCCTGTTGACAGCTGATCAGTCACCATCCCAAGACAAGGACATCGCTTCTAAGTTCCTGTCACAGTGAAAAGGGCAAAGGTGACTATATCAACTTACCATAGGGTAAACTCCTGAAAACTCATAGATGATATCTAATAAATACAGATATATGCATGTGTGTAAATATGGAGACAGAAAACAAGTGTGTGTAGTATATGTGAGAGAATAATGAAGAGGCTTGAAGGGAAAGGGGGAAGGGAGAAGGGATGGAGGAATGGAAGAAGGAAGGAAGGAAGAAAAGAAAGAAGGAAGAGAGGGAAAAATGGAAGGAGAAACAAGGGAGAGACTGAGACTACCCAGGCTTATTATAAACAGAGGACCAGTAGTAATAGTAGTAATAGCCATTGCACTTGACCTTGGTATGGAGCATTTTATGTGCCACTTAATCCTCTCAATAACCCACACAAAAAAAATCATAAGGGTTATCCACTGTTGTTGGTTGTTGTTTTTTTTTTTCAATGAAGAAACTGAACTGCCAAAAGTTAAATAACTTGTCTGGTATCAACTATACATGAGGTCCATGTGTCTCTCTATTCCTGATTTTAAGTTCTTTCAGCCTCTAGCTTGAGAAAGATAATATATAGGTGTCAGGTCCACATCTGGAAATCCCAATTAAGGCTGGTAAAACTGAGAGATGTTACTAGAGACAGTTAAGTTTCCTGAGCTCTCCTTTGGGTGGTAAGATCACTGGCCAGGAACACTGCAAACAAGGACCTATGAGACACCGGTATGGATTATGTCACTCACCCAACTTAACATATACAAAGCAGTCTTTCTCTCACTCTCTTTCCCTGTCTCTGTTTCTCTTTCTCTCCCTCCACCCTCTCCATTCTTACTTAATGACAATACCTAGCATTATAATGCAAGGGTAATATGGAAAGCAAAAATTCAGTCCCCTTAGCTCTATTGATGAGTTTATGTCCAAATATGTTAAAATTTCAACCTGTGGTCAGAGATTAAAAAACCCTATCTTGATTTCCTAAAACATGACACTGAATTCCATAGTCCTACGCCATTAGTTTCCTTTTGGATTGGAGGTAGCTCAGCCAGCAGCTTTGAGCAGACTTTTGAGTAGGAGAACGAAGTAGACAGAGCAAGAAGGGTTAATCACTGAAGCATGAATTGAGGGAACTCAGCCATCCGGTAAAGGATTCCATATTCAACATGTAAGGGATTTCTTTGTAAATTTCTCAGTCACTTTTTTTCTTGCCTTGATGCAAGATTTTTTTTTTTTTTTGCTAGTTTTAAACAGTGGGAAAATTGTAAAAACATAATCTTGAAAATCAAAACAAAGCCTGGTCACTTTCAGCACAATTAGTATTAAAGTGTCTATTAATCAGACATTCTCTGCTAGAGAATTTATCAATTGATGTATTCTTTTATTTACAATTTTTATAAAGCAGGCAGAAAGACAAGAATAAGAGATACAATGGAGACAAAAGAGATGATGTATTTGTTCTTAGAGAGAATAAAACCAGTAATCCAGGACCTGTTCAAATAAGCTTATAATCATAAACATTATAAAAAGAAAATAGCAGAAATGGGAACAACAGAAATAGAGGTGCAAAACTGAGAAAGCAATAATCCCTTCCCTAAACAGACTGAGTTTACACCCCAAAAACAAAGTGTGAGCCTTCCTGTGCAAGTTCACAATTAAAGGAATTCTCCTCTGTAGCTTTGGCAATTCACTGAATGAAAAAAAAAATAAAACTTATGATGCATTCATAATACACACCTATGCCATTGATATTGATGAAGGATAGCTCCCTGTGCTATGAGGACCACAATTTGAAGTCGGCCCAGGCAGAAAAGTCCGTGAGACACTTATCTCCCTTAACCTTCAAAAGCCTGAAATAAAGCTAAGTCTCAAGTAGTGTAACACTAACTTTGGGCAAAACAAAACAAAACAAAACAAAAGCTAAGGGACAGAGCCTAAGTCCAGTACTTGCACAATAAATAAATTAAATTAAATCATTCAATCAATCTGAACTTATTTTGATAGATGATTCTAAACTAACTGGATAGGTCTGATTAAAATGTAGGGGAAAAATGCTGGCAAAACTGGTTAAACACCTATAGAAAACTAAAGCTATATCCTTATATATCACCCTGCACCAGAATCAACTCCAAATGGATCAAAGACCTCAGAGTCAAAGCAGACATCCTGAAAACATTAAAAGAAGAAATAGGAGAAACCCTAGGTCTCCTTGACACAGGCCAAAATTTTCTTTTTTTTTTCTTCAAAATTTTCTTTGAAATTCCCAGAAACACAACAAATCAAAGAAAGGTTGGACAAATGGGATTGCATGAAACTGCAGAGCTTTTGAATGGCAAAGGACATAGCTAGCAAGATCAATAGAAGTTCACTACCCATACAACAGACAAGAGCCTCATATCTAAAATATACTTAGAACCCAAAACAAATGCTCAAAGAAAAACCTCCTCATTAATAAGTGGGCTAAAGAGTTAAAGAGGGACTTTTCTGAAGAGGAAATAAGAATGGTCAATAGACACATGAAGAAATGCTCAACCTCTCTAGCCATAAAAGAAATGCAAACCAAAACAACATTAAGATTCCAATTCACCCCAATTAGAATGACTATAATCAAGAGATCTAATAACAACACATGCTGGAGGGGATGTGGCCAAAAGAGAACCCTATTACACTGTTGATGGGAGTGTAAACTTGTTCAACCACTCTGGAAAGTAGTATGGAGGTTCCTCAAAAGACACACAGAGCTCCCCTATGACCCAGCAATCCCACTTATGGGCATTTACTTATGGACACAAACAAGGCCATATTAGAGCTACCAGCACAACTATGTTTATCACAGCATTATTCACCACAGCTAAGATATAGAACCAACCCAGATGCCCCTCAGTAGATGAATGGATCAAGAAAATGTGACACTACCCCATTCGTTAGGAAATGGAAAGACTTGAAAAAAATTATATTAAGTGAAGTAAGCCAAACCTAAAGAAATATTGGTCCATAGTTTCCTTTATAATGACAGAATTAGTATATGTCTAGGATAATCATCAGATGAGCAGAAAAGCTTAAAAGCTATGTACATATGACCATATAAGATGATGTTAAGAGAAATTAACCTCAAGATATGGACACAAGAGGTTTTTCTTTGTTGTTGTTGTTTTTAATGTACTATGTGATTTTTTTGTTGTTTCTTTCCTATGATCTTCCTCCTATAGTATAACCCTGTTGTCACTATATTTGATTTTGGTAACTTGCAT
Source organism: Dipodomys spectabilis (assembly GCF_019054845.1). NCBI lineage: Eukaryota > Metazoa > Chordata > Mammalia > Rodentia > Heteromyidae > Dipodomys > Dipodomys spectabilis. The sequence goes on along the minus strand of NW_024870701.1, from coordinate 13,266,213 downwards.
CTTATATATACACTTATCTAATTTGGGGAGGGGAAGGGAAATAACAAAATGCTGAAACAAGGACATGTGATGACCCATTGCAACAATGAGATTCACAAGACACTATGTTAGAAATGAACTGTACAACTTGGGGGAGATGGAGTGGGGGGGGTTGGAGGAGGGAAGGGATAGTAGGAGAAAAACAAAGGAGGGTAACAATGCTCCACAAGAAATGTACTCATTACCTCACTAATGTAACTGTAACCTCTCTGTACAGCATTTTCCAAGAAAACAGAAAATTATAAGACAAAACAAAACAAAAAACTTGTGGGTTGAAGATTTTTGTGGCTCATTTTCATCATTATTCTGTAACATTGGTCCTGATGGCAACCTAATGATCTGCGGGGGGTGGGGGTCAGGGGGAGTTAGCTGTAGTTGGAAGAAACGTTTTTAATCTTGCAGCTGTCTTTGTGTCTTTTCCTATTTGAAAACCTCAGGTCTTCTGTCAACCTTTGTTCCCAATGTCTTGTCTGTCGCTGATGAGGCCCACTGGCATGCCAAGCAATAGGTTGGCATATCAACTCTAACCAGAATGAAGACGATATCTTGGCAGGCCTGAAGCTTGAACTCAGGACTATGTGCTAGGCAGGTGCTGTAGCATTCAAAGTATTTCCCTAGCCCTGTTTGCTTGAGCTTGTTTTTTATAGTCTTGTGTTTCATTAGACTAGTTTCCTATCCCCATTCCCAAGAAGCTGGGATTATAGGCCTGGACCACCAGGCCTAGCCCATGATATTTCTAATGTTTATTTGTTTTCTGCTACTACTGGCACTTGAATTCAGGGCCTGAGAGCTGTTCCTTAGCTTTTTCATTCTGAGCTAATACTCTACCACTTGCAATACAGGTCCACTTCCTGCTTTGTTGGTGGTTAATTGGAGATAAGGTATATTTTTCTGCTGGGGCTAACTCTGCTGGGATCCTCATAGCTACAATTTATAGGAGTGAGCCACTGACACTTGGTTTCTAACATATGTTTTGTTTGTTTGTTTGTTTTTTGCCAGTCTCAGGCCCTGAACTCTGGTTCTGGGCACTGTCTCTCAGCTCTTCAGCTTAAGGCTAGCACTCTACCACTTGGGCCACAGCACCACTTCTGGCTTTTTCTGCATATGTGGTGCTGAGGAATTGAACCCAGGGCCTCATGCATGCAAGGCAAGCACTCTACCACTGAGCCACCTTCCCAGCCCCTAACATATGTTCTTAATTAATAAGCAAAGATAACATGGTGATTTAAAGTTGCCCAAATGTAGTCAATACAAACTTCCCTTCCCTTTTCTCATTCCAACTCCTAATCGTTCTCATCTATAAAGGTATTTTCTTCATAACTCAACTGCCCATTCCTGAATAAGGCCTATGGCACATCTCTTCCGTTTTTCTGGTAAGAGGTTTGTTTGACCATATAGACAACAATCAGCGCATTGAACTCAAATCCAGGGAACACAGTTATTTTGTTATATCTTTAGAAGCAACAACGCCCCTGTGAAATTTAGGAAATGTTTCCATTCTATGAAACTGGATGGAATCCTCTTTCTTGGATAGCCAAGAGTAAGGAATACTTTCCCAGGCTATCCAGTGCTCTGAAACTTTCAGATTTCCCTCTGAAACACAAATTATGGTTTTCTGCTCATGTAATTATTTTTCTCTAATAGTTTTTCTGCTTTCTAGTTCTCTGCTTGCTTTCACCTCTACCTCAGTGAAGATGTTCCCAGATCGATCTCACATGAGTGAAAAATTGCCCTTCTAGCCTCAAAACTCCTGTCAGGGAGAAGATGAACTGAGGGAGGTAAAGGGGTTTTTCTCATTTTTAATGGAAAGTTATTAGCAGCACCCAGTATGGGATCAAGCACCCAATTCTCTATGTCAAGGGAGAGACTCCAGTTTTCCCATTCTCAGAGGTGACAAACCCAAGGGCAAGAAAGAACAAGTAATAAGGTGTTCTTGTCATGCAGCTCAAGATTTTTAAAACACATTAACTGTAATTTTTAGATAGTCAGAATTTAGTGAACCATTAAAAGTGACCCAGTTCACTGAACCAAACTGAACTGAACAGATGGAATTCCACCCTCCCATGCTTGAGTGACTGCTTGAACAATGCACAGTCTTCTTTTAATTCCCTCCTTACCTCACTTAGGCAAGTGTGGGGGATGCTTTGGTCATTTTCGTATTTGGTCATCTTCTTATGGAACTGCAAGCTGGTATCCAGATTGTGTTGGATTTATGGAATAGAATGCGATGCTTTAAAGTCTGTTTAAATGCTGTCATTTTGCCCCTTGAATTTGATTTTCCATTTCAGGCCCCAAGAAGTTCTGTGTTATTATTTTTTCTCTTTCAGAACCTTTGCCAGCTTTTATATTTACCTTCCTTCTTTCCATCTTTCCTTCCTTCCTTCCTTTCCTTCCCTTTTGCTCTTTCTTCCACAAGCATAAGACATACTTGACAAAAATTCTTTCTGTGTCCTTCCTCTGCTGCTCATGGCCTTCCAAGCACATCTAATTTGTGGGTACTTTGGAAATTAAACATCAATTCTTCAGTCTCTCTTGTGAAACAATGGAGCTGCCATGACGTTTTTCATGTGTCATGGAAAGGCATCCCTCTGTATCTGAATTCTCCAGTAGCAGCAATAATCTGCCTTCTGATATTCAAAAATCCGAAATATTCTGAGAAGTGATATGACAGAATGCCTGGAAAATGAACATGAAGGGCCTCTCCGAGCCCTTAGGCAAATGAGAAATCAGTGAGAATATCTCACAGAAAGAGATACATAAAAGGTTAAAATTGTGGCAAAATAAGAATAAAACCCAGAGACCAAAACAGAACCATCTGTATCTACACAGACTTTAGAAAAATAGAGATTAGAGAGGTTTCATTATGCTGGCTTTCACGTGACTAGGGAAGCTGTAAAACAAACTGTGTTACGGTCTCCGGATGAGGTCTTAGAAGTGGAACCAGAATGGGTGCACATTTGTTTATTTTAGTCTGTATCAGCTTTACGTGTTAATTAACATCGTGCACTGTATTATCTCTGTGTCTATGTAGCAGAGAGGGGACCCACCCACGTTGCCCCTGCCCCAGCCCCATGTAACTTCTATGGGGTGATCCTGTTTGGTCTTCTGGCTTTAGTGCAGAGCAGAGAGATGCAAACTTTATAGCCAAAGCAGAGCCTGGCTAGGATTGGGGGAATGACCAGTCAATTAACCTCTTTGTCACAGCTCCCTCATGGGCAGAATGGGGATGTTAGTGAGGTAACTCACTATCCCATTCCATCCAGAAACTAGGGCCACAACAACAAAGCAAAGGTTGACATGTGGGCTTCTTGCTCTGCTTTTCATTCTCTTACCAGTCTCAAGCTCTCTATTTCCTTCAGTCATTTTGCTCATGAAGACAATTAAGGAAGTGACCATAAATGAAGGGTTCAGTTTGACTCCATCTTGTTTTTGCACTGCCATTCTGACAGCATGGCCAGAGAGCCTAAGGCAGAATGGCAGCCTGTGTTTTCAGTTATCTGTTAGATTTTATGTGCAGACAACTAATGTTTCTCTTAGCAACATCCAAGTTGCTATGCAGTGTCCAAGTAATTCCTGAATTCACTGATTTCTGAATCAAGTACCTACCATGGGCAAACTCTATGAAGACAAAAATGATGAATGAGACAATGCCTTTAATGATGTCCAAGGGAGATCAAATACATACAGAAATAATAACAATATAATAATGACACAACAAGAACCTTCAATGGCTTGCCCTGCTTGTTTTCATCAAAATTCCAAACACACCAGAGAAATGCTCTGCCTAAGAGTTGAAATGAAATAATAAACGTTTTTAGTATCTCTCTTGCCTTCCATGAGAAAAGACGCCTCCCAGCAAGAAGTTTACTAATAGGAAGAGTGGGCTCTTTTTCCAATTATCTTCGTGTCCTTGCCTTGAAATGGTCACAACTGCAGCATTGCAGATGTCATCTGGAATTTCTTCATCATTCTCAAGCTTCTAGATGAGAGCGAGGAGCCATAGTGTGCGTTTTCCTCAGCCGATTTGAAGATTTCAGCAGGGATTCCACCAGCTCCAGATGCCTTGTTGTTTTTCATCTGCTTGATGGCTTTCCTCACCTCATAAAGAGTTGGAGGGATTTTAACATTGCCACTGATTGGGAGTTGTGGGATAGAGTTGAAAACACTCCCACTGATAAAATAATTTCTACCCAAGACCTTGAAATGTTCTTTTCAATGTGTGTTGACATTTTTTCTCTCACTGAGCAGTTTTCAGGAAACCTTGTCTTCTTGATAGCTCCTATCAAGCTGCAATGTTAGGAAACCTCGTCCCCATGGGTGCTGAATTGATTTAGTCAGGACACCCCATCTCCTCTGCACATTGAAGGGCTGCTTGAGTCTCTACCTTCACTTACAAATGGAGCCATGTCTTTGTTTGGGATCAATGACAGTGCCAAAGTCATAAAGATTAAAAGCAAGAAAGTCATGGTTGATGTGCCTTGGAGATTATTGTGAGATGACCAGTTTGCATCTATTAAATAAAGTTTAGAGAGTCCGAGCTTTAAAGGCCTCCAAATGTGTATTGAGTCAAAAGCTGTGCATTAATTCTCTTGGGATTCCACTGTTTAGATGTTATGTGGGCTTGCGTGTGCACGTGCATGCATGTGTGCTTGGAGCTTGAATTCAGAGCCTGGGCATTGTCCTTGAGCTGTGCTCAAGGCTAGTGCTCTACAACTTCAGTCACAGCTCCATTTCCAGCTCTTTTTTTTTTTTTTGTAGTTAATTGGAGCAAAATATCTCATGAGCTTTCCTGATCATCTGCCTTAGAATTGTGATCCTAAGATCTCACCTCCTGAGTAGCTAGGATTACAAGCATGAGTCATCAGCATCTGAACATTGTTTAGATTTAAGAGCTTGTTTCACAGCAAGTTAAGTCCAGAGAGTTCTAATCTGGCAGAAAATAATTCTAAGAAATTCAAGTTCCCTTTTCTCCAAGGACAAGTCCCTTCCCAATTTATAGGAATTCATTCAGATTATAGCTTCAAATTTTACCATGCAAGTGTAATAACCCCAACACTTATTTATCACATTAACAATACTTGGAAAGCAAATATTTGCTAGTCCTAGTTTCAAATAATTTTTGGCATATCCATTAGAGATAACCAAGTCATTTATACACTAGTACATTTTTACACTAAACAGTTTGAAAACACCACATCATTAAAGATTATAGTATTGCTATTAATAATTTCTCCTTGATCATCTTAATGTGTGTTAGGGCATCAGAAAGAATATTTTATTTAAGAGAAAAGATTATTTTATTTAACAAGGAAGCATAATCATAACCATGGCAAATATTTTTGTTGCTGTTTTTGACAATAAAAAAAGAGCTTCAGAGATTCTGTGACTATGAACTATAAGGTATTCGGTCTGCAAGATGCCTCAAAGGGGCAGAGAGATTTCACGTGGGAAAGTCTCAAAGATACATCAAGAGGAGGCTGATAATTGATGATCTTCCAAGGCATCAGAGCTAGTTTAAAGCTCCTTACTGGGCTTTGGATGCATTAATCATGAGTGATCTTTATACATACCCAGTGAGCAAACCACAGGAATTCTACTGTAGACTTTCAAAGACAGCATGGAGCATAAAATTCTATCCTGGAGTTCCTTACTGGCTTCAAGGAGAAATGGGATACATATGAATCAGAGCCTGCAAGTGAGGCTCAAATTACTGCAGTGAGGAGTAACAAAATACCCTTTGAAAGGCAAAAATCTCAAACTCTGTACAAAGTATATAGAGAGTCCTATTCTAAGAACTTAATCCTGGCTCCCCTTATTCTTACTCCATTTAGCAAATATAAAGTGTTTATGAAATTTCTAAATATTCACTTACTGCACTTGTTCTAAAACACATGTAATAAATCCACAAATAAAGTGGACTTACTGTCCTTTAAAATAAACAGGAGCCAGAGAAATTTGTTCTCTGCTGATCTTAATAAGGTTGTTTCTATTTGAAGATAATTCTCCTCAGGTAGTAAATAAATAGTTCATCACCACAATATCGTACTGTTATTGATTATATTAAGCTCTATGTCAATCTACAGGTTAGCTTCTGTCAACTACATTTGCATCTCAAAATGACTATCCTGCAGGTAACTTATCTCCTGGCCCAACCCTGACTTGGACAGCAATTCTGTTTTCTGGGAGTCTTTGGTTTCTTTACTTGCTTCTTCCACTTCAAAATTGAAAGAGAAGAAAGAAAACTTTTCTTCCAAAGTCTGTTCAAAGCAAGGGTATAAAGCCTAAATTGACTCTATTATCTTCCTGGGAACTGTTCTATGGATTTATCTGCTCCTTTCTCTACTTGCAGTTGCTATTTTCTTCTTAGCATGCATTTATTTCTAAAGAAGGTGAGTATGTTATGACTAAAAATGTCCAAGGTCAAAGGAAAACACTGGATACTGATGTGTCATGTTCCCTCCAAGATGTAGAAATATTCTAATATTTAGGAATATCTACGGTCACATTTATATTTTAGAGTACTCCTGCATTGCTGAATGGGGAAGGGGCTTTAAAGAGTTTTTAACTGGAAGTGGGGAAAACAGTTATGGCTCATATTAGTTTTTGTGACTGCTATAACAAACTGCTACCTACTTATAAGAGGCTTAGAAAAATTTAAATTTGTTCTTTTATGCATTTGTTTGTTTCTCGTATGGTGTGTGTGTGTGTGTGTGTGTGTGTGTGTGTGTGTGTGTGTGTGTGTGTGCGCGTGCGTGCGTGCGTGTGTGTGTATGCCAGTACTGGGACTTGAACTCAGGGACTAAGTGCTGTCCTTTAGCATTTTTGCTCAAGGCTAGCACTCTGCCACTTAAGCCACAGTTCCATCTCTGGCTTCTTTAGTGGTTAGTTGAACATAAGGGTCTCATGGGCTTTCCTGTTCCAGATGGCTTTGACCCTCAATCATCAGATCTCAGCTTCCCAAGGAGGTAGAATTACAGGTGTGAGCAATTAGTGCCTGGATTTATTCTCTTATAGGGAACCCTCAAACAGGTCAAAAGTATTGAATTTCTTCTAGAACTTCTAGTGGGGGGGGGCGGGACCTACATTTCTTTTCCATCTTCTGGAGGCCTCTGGCATTCTTAGCTTTATATCATTTTTATCTCAACCTCTCTCTTCATTCCCCCCACTCCAGCTTTCTGAGCCCCCCCCCACTCCTTCTTAACTTAAATGAGTACTTATAACAGTACTTAATTATAAGAGTGATCATATTGGGCCATTTAGATAATTCAAAACAATCTCCTACTCCCAGAATAGTTAATTACATCTGCAAATTCTCTGTTGCCACATAAGGTAAAATATTTACAGATTCTGTTCAGTCTAATACAAGCCTTTGACATATCCAACCAAAAAGGAGAAACACATGAATTTGAAAGATACAAAAGGAGTGGAGTCATGATTTAATTATCAGCTGCTTCTGGGTATAGGGAAATAGAGAAGAAAACTGAGAAAATCCCATGTCTTTTTTTTCATTTGCGACATAACCCAGAATGGCCTCAAATTCACGATCCTCCTGTGTCAGCCTCCCCCATGCTAGAATAACAGGGATGCACCACCACACTCAGCTAAACACCATGCTTTTTAAACTCAGTGGTGAATGTGGGACCATAATCTGAGGTAGAATATCTAAGAGAAGCAGACTTCAGGGAAGAGGAAAATGAAGTGAATTTTTGACACATTAATTTTGAAATGCCCATGAGAAGTGTAAGTCAGGGCTTTCCAGTTCACAAATAAATGAATATACAGCTCTGAGCTCAGAAAATGAGCTATAAACTAAAAGGTGTATACTTAGAAATCATGAAGTATAAAAAATGGCAAATTAATTGAAGGAATAGAAGCCTTTTCTTAGGAATCTATCAGAAAGGAAAAATAAAATGAGAAGAGAGAAAGGCAACAACAAAAGAATATCAATATTCAGGTTCTAGCATGATTTGAAAATAAAGACAAAATATACAAGCATATATCTTCTACTAACCTCATTCTTTCTTTTTCTTTTCATCTGAACCAAAGGACTGACATTTGTTTTCTTAACTACTCATCCTTTCTCTGATATTTAAGAAAGCATTGTTCTGCAAAATGCTGAAATAAGGATCCAGGATGACCCGCTGTAACAATGAGATGTACAAGACACTGTGTTGAAAATAAACTTTACAACTTTGTGGGGGGGGACAGGGAGGGAGGAGTTGGGGAGGTGGGGAGGAAAGGGATGGTAGGGGTAACAACGCTTGGTAGGAAATGTACTCATTACCTTGCTCATGTAACTGCAACCCCTCTGTACAGGGTCTTTACAATAAAATATATATTTAATAAATAAGCAAAAAAAGAGAAAGCATTGTTCTGTATCATACCCAGTAAATGCTGTTACTCACATTCTTGTTGAGAGAGTAAATGGCATCTCTGAAGGAAGAGAAAGAAGGAAGCAACATTCAAAGAATGGAAACAAACCTGCTCAGTGAATACTAGGCAACAGGTGAGGTGATGAACACAAACGAGGTGGGTCAGATTTTCCTCTTTCAGCCTCCTTTCCTCACCTTAACTCAATCCCTCTGAGAGCAACCATCAAAACTATCAGAAAGGACTGGGCATTGATGGCTGATGCCTATAATCCTTGTTACTCAGGAGGCTGAGGTCTGAGAATCTTTGAAACCAGTCCGGGCAGACAAATCTAACTCTTATGTACAATTCATCAGTAAACAAGCTGGAAGTAGAGGCATAGTTCAAGTAGTAAAGCACCAGCTATGAGTAAAAAAGCCAAGTGAGAACATAGGCTCTGAGTTTTGCATGCACATGCATAGGTGGGTGCAAGTGCAAGTGCATCTACACACACACACACACACACACACACACACACACTGAGTTATCAGAAGGGAGGAGAGTTAAGTGAGAGACTCGGGCAGTCCCCATGCACAGAGAAGCCATGGTGGAGACATCCTCTTCACCGTGGGGGGCTGTCATAGAGTTGATTTCTATGTGACTGAAACTGCCTCCATGGGCAAGAAGGGGGGCATTGCATGATTGGCATATCCTATGTCCTTTTGGTTGAAGGTTTAAGAATTTAGGGCCCAGGAGGTGGCCTGAGAGCCAGGAGTGCCTGTAGTTATAGCTGATGATGATGAAAACTTTGAAGTCAGGTTCAGGCCATGGCTTGGATTCATCAGCATCCCCTTCAGACACGTCAGAACATCAAACAAGAAAAGAACTTTCCTTCTTAGCTTGGTATCTACAGATCAGGATCAACAGAGATTGCTGGACAGAGTGGGAAAGTGGACCAGGGCAGACAGGAAGCAGGCAGAAGGGCCCCTTCCTCCTGCTCTGAATTTTCTACCAAGAGTTCCCTGAGCTTGTCTCTGAGATCTCCAGATCTCCCTATGGTGGTCCTCAACCCTGAGTGCTCATTGGAAGCAACCAATGAGCTTATAAAAAACAAACAAATAGGCAAACAACAACAAAACAGGTGCCCATGCCTCACTTCAGACTCGCAAAATCAGGACCCCTGTCTGAGATTTAGGTGCAGGCAATTATTTATGTATTTATTTATTTAAACATTCTTAATGGGATTATAACATGTAGAACCACTCCAAACCTCAAGAATAAATTCTTCATGACACAAGTGCTGAGGAGCGAGGTTCAGCTCAGGGGCAGCTTGAACTGGACTGTGACAGCAACTGGAAATATTGGCTGCCACATCACTCTTCTAAGAACAGACGCCAAACTGCCACAGCCAGACGGCAAAGCACTACCACTCCCCAGGATGTGTCTAATGGCACCTATGACTTCACAACCCTAGAATAATCAAAGCCAGGCTTCTAGGGTAAAGAACTCTGAAAGGAAGATTTTCACACTGAAACAAAGGGAGGGCATGCATAGAAGGGTTCTCCCTGACAGTTTCATGGTTAGGCACAAAAATCAACCTCTAAGCTCCTGTCTGCCCTGTTTAGCATCTACGACAGAACTTCATCCTCAGGATCTGGATCTGCCTTCACCACTCTGCTGTGACAAGACTATGGAACTTGGCTTCTAGGAGATGATAATTTCCTGCTTTTTAATGGGGCCCAAGGATACCTGCCTTAGGTTCAAGAGTTAAGTTCAGAGACATAAGCAAGTGCCAGACACAGAGCTGGTATCTCTCCTCTATTCCAACAAAGATATGAGAGACAATTAAAGCTAAGCCCTCACCCCAAGAAACCTCCAATTCACATAGAACTCTGGCACAACAACCTGTGAAATGCTCAAATTCTCTAAAAAGTTATGTGTCATTGATTACATGTTCTGACAACATCAGAACATAGTTAATTGCCAAAGTGATAGCAAAGACTAAATTGGGTAAGTTGAGAGGAGGAACATAAGTCATTACACACTGGCTCCTAGCCATGGAGGAGGATTTATGAAGATGGGAGGATTTGCCATGAGTTTTAGATCAGACAAGATTGTGATCAGCTGAGTGGAAAGACAGCTTTACTAATAAAAGAATTTGGAGCCACAGACAGGTGGCTCAGGCCTGTAATCATAGGTGCTCAGGATGCTGAGATCTGAGGATCGGGGCAATCCAGGCAGGAAAGTCCATGAGACTTTTTTTCCAATTAACCTCCAGAAAACCAGAAGTGATGCTATGGCTCAAAGTGGTAGTTCAAACCCCAGGACTGGCAAAGAAGGAGGAGGAGGAGGAGGAGGAGGAGGAGGAGGATTATTTAGAGAATCAATACAAAGGGCCATCAAGGACTAAAAGGCTTACTTTTTTTTCCCTTTTGTGTTTTATATTATTTTTGATACATCTTTAGGGTAAACATCTCCTCTTAGATACGTGTTAAATTTTGCCCTGTTCTTTTTCAGGTTACAGTTATTCTGACTTGGCTTACCTACCTGGGTCAACTCTGAAGAGATCCACAGGACCTTAAGCTGATGAATGACAGGGGATAGTGGAGGGAAAGCATTATTCTGATAGTGTCATTCTTTTCTCTTCCAAGGCAATTTGGAGCACTTCTTGAGAAGAGGGCATGCCCTGGGTCACCAGTTTATGCACCCAGCACCCAGCAACTGCATGTTGTTTCACAAAAAGGTGATGGTGATCCATCTCTTGACTTCGTAATCCCTCTGTGTTTTCTCACTGATCCTGAAGAGCTTTGTGATGCACAGTATACAGTCTAAAATGATTTAGGGATGAACACAGCTTTTGTACTCATCGAAAGCTTTCCTTCTGTCTAGCTCCTCTTCCTGATTTTACCCAGAAAGAATTTAAAGCCTGAAGAAGATGCTCTTTTTTTATATATACTTGATCAGATTGGAATTAGACAGCAAAAAGGAAGCCCACCTCTCAGCCACCCCTAGAAAGCCCCTCTCCCAGGGCTGAGGGTAAGGAATGCAGGTGTGCCTTGCCTGGCCAAGCATTTTTCTCCTTGAGAGGCCACCCCCGTGCACAGCCAGGGAATTTTAGCCCATTATGTTTCTGATTCATTTGCACTTAACTCATCAAGATATTGTTTTGTATGAGCTGTTCGATGTCCAAAGCACCTTATGAGCCTTTTTACGACGCTTTTATCTGAGAAGCTGGGAATTATGCCTAGCCAAGAATAAACACAACTCAGAAGGAAGGTTTAAGCTCAGTTCAAAGTGTGGAACCCTTTCTTAGACAGTGGCTAAAGAGGCTGCCCTTTTGGAGTTTTGCTGCCTTCAATTGGAAAGTGACTCAGAGGCATAGAAGATAAGGGGAAAGAAAAACAACAACAACATTTGATTTGAAAACCAAGCTTTTCCTTCAGTTTGAATGGGTGGCTGTCATTTGTTCTACATTAATTAACATGGGAAAAAAATACATCATCTTTTAGATCCAGCCTATTTTTTGAAAGCTATAAGCATAAGACTGTTTTGAAGTGAGGTAAGGGTGATAAGCAGATCTCATTTTGTTGTTTTCTGAGCAGCAGTTCTTAATCAGATGAATGAACTTGTTTGTACTAGTTAACTTTGCTAGAGTTTAGGAGTTGTATTTAAAACAGATTTTATCCTACAGTGATATTAATTTGATAGGATCCCTGATCTGTAAACCATTGGTTATCTTGGTCTCTCCTGATAAGGAAAAAAAAGTGCCGAGGATTTCCAGTTGGTGAGCACATTTGGGCAGAATCTTTCACACGTCACAAATTGCAGATGGGAGGCAGTGATCTCGAACATGCAGTCACATTGCGTGACCATCTGACACCTTCCATTTAGAAAAATAATACTTTCCTCCCAGCATACGCTCTCTGCTGCAACCACTACCAAAAATTATGCCTGGGAGAGCTGTTCCTCCTAGACCAGGCTCTTAAATATTTCTTAGGTGGCTTTTAAAAGATTCATTTTGCAGCAGCACCTAGCTTGTGCCCTAGCCACCCAGAGAAACATCCTCCCCCCCCCCCCACAAAAGGCACTTTTTCCCAATGATGCTGCTGATAACAAAAACATCCACAAAGAACAAAAGGGCTGCGGGGAGGGGGGTGGTGAACGACTGGAAGGAGACAAGAAAATTACACCAGACACATCTGTAAGGTGATTTATTCTTGTCTTCTGTGTGATCCGATAATATTCACGTTAAAGTCAATGGACTTCTTTGTCGGTTTGTTTCTAAGCTGCTTGGTAGTGGCAGAGAATTTCTCAGTCCCCAGGAGGGCACTGGATGCCCTGGGATTGTATGTAACTCCCTCATCTGCCAGTATTCTGCACAAACCCTTGTTCATTTAAGACAAGGAAGAGTCTCATTTAAGACAAGGAAGAGTCTCTATGTCTTGCCTCCTTTCCTATATATGTCATGACCCCTAGCAATAGTAACAGCTTTGATTTCCAACAGACATGTTCAAGCAGAAAGATTTTTAATAAGTTTTATTATTGTAAAAATACTGTACAGAGGGGTTACACCGGAGCAAGGTAATAAGTACATTTCCTATCAAGCATTGTTGCCTCCTCCTTTGTTTTTCCCCTACCATCCCTTCCCTCCCACCTCCACAATGCCCCCGGGCCTAAATTGTAAAGTTCGTTTTTCAACACAGTGTCTTCTGCATCTCATTGTTAAAATGGGTCAACCCGTATCCCCATTTAAACATTTTGTTTTTTCCCTTCCCCTCCCCAAATTAAACCAACATCAAATACAGTGAAAACAGAGGGTTATACCATGGGGGAGGAACATACAAAGCAACAAAAAAGATCACATGGTACATTATGAATACATTAGAAACAATAGCAAGAAAGAAAAAACCACTTGCATCCCTATCTTGGGGATCATTTCGCTTAGCATCATCTTATATGGTCATATGTACATAGCTTTTGATCTTTTCTGCTTGTCCTAGACATATACTAGTTACTGCAAATAAGGGGAACCATGGGACCTATGTTTCTATGAGTCTGGCATACTTCACTGAATATAATTTTTTCCATGTCTTTCCACTTCCTAACAAATGGGGCAATGTCATTCTTTCTGGTGGAGGCATAGAATTCCATTATATATATATATAATATTATATAGATAATATTATATATATATATAACATTTTCTTGATCCATTCATTTTCTGAGGGGCATCTGGGTTGGTTCCATAACTTAGCTATGGTAAATAATGCTGCAATAAACATAGTTATGCTGATAGCTTTAGTATGGTCTTGTTTGTGATCATTTGGGTAAATGCCCAAAAATGGGATTGCTTGATCAAAGACTCTATGTGGAGTCTTTTAAGGAACCTCAATATTCAACCACCAAAGTGGTTGAACAAATTTACACTCCCTCCAACAATGCAGTAGGGTTCCCTTCTGGCCACATCCCCTCCAGCACCTGCTGTTATTAGAGTTCTTCATTAGTCATTCTAACTGGGGTGAGGTGGAATCTCAATGTTGTTTTGATTTGAATTTCTTTTATGGCTAGAGAGGTTGAGCATTTCTTCATGTGTCTATTGGCCATTGTTATTTCCTCTTCAGAGAATTTTCTCTGTAAGTCTTTAGCCCACTTATTTATTGGACAGTTGTTTCTTTGAGGAATTGTTGTTGGGGGATTTGAGTTCCAAGTATATTTTAGGTATGAGACTCTTATCCATTGTATGGCTAGTAAAGATTTTCTCCCAATCTGTGGGCGTTCTATTAATCTTGCTAGCTATGTCCTTTGCCATGCAGAAGCTCTGCAACTCCATGCAGTCGTATTTGTCCAACCTTTCTTTGATTTGTTGTGTTTCTGGGTTTCTATTAAGAAAATTTTGGCCTGTGCCAAGGAGACCTAGAGTTTCTCCTATTCCATCCTGTAATGTTTTCGAAGTGTCTGCTTTGCCTCTGAGTTCTTTGATCCATTTGGAGTTGATTCTGGTGCAGGGTGATAGATAAGGATCTAGCTATAGTTTTCTACAGGTGATTAACCAATTTTACCAGCACCATTTATTGAAGAGGCTGTCTTTCAGGAAGAGAGATCTTTTTAACCAGAAATTGAGAATTCTGTTAGCATGCCCAGACGGGCACAGTTTATTGCCTGATTAACAGAGGTCATGGAAAAGACAATATTGGGTCTTTACCTAATGTGTACAAACACACACACACACACACACACACACACATACACATATACACACTGCATGACCCTTTGCACCACACATATACAAAACATACTTGATTCCCCACACACACCTTTTTTTCCTCTGCAGAACTAAACACCCTTTTCCAACCTCCTGGTCTGCTAATATCTACTTACTAAGACTGAAAAAGACAGAGCAGCTACTGACCTATTACAACTGACCCATAGAATCTATGGGGGAGTGATACTCTCTCCATGATCAGAGAACAAAGGTGCTCAAAACAATCAACCACCTGCTTTCAAAAATACTTTCTTCCCATTTTCACACTGCCCCAGGTTTCAGGGGATTTCCCAGCAGTAGCAAGCATATGGTTTTAAGGTCATATGTATTAGAATCTCATCAAAATGTTAAAAATGAAGATATTTTTGGTTAAAGTCAAAGTGGTACTTTTGGATCAATACCTTGTTCTCCTATAGATAAAAGGAATAGATAGTATGATATGTATGCCAATAATAATATCATTATTTTAATAATGAAAAGGATATGATAATAATAAAAGAATTTTTTTTTTTGGTCCGGTCATGGGGCCTGAACTCTGGGCCTGGCCGCTGTCCCTCAGCTCTTCAGCTCAAGGCTAGCGCTCTATTACTTGAGCCACAGCGCCACTTCTGGCTTTTTTCTTTTTGCTTATGTGGTGCTGAGGAATCGAACCTAGGGCCTCATGCATTCAAGGCAAGCGCTCTACCACTGAGCCACCTTCCCAGCCCCAAGTATAGAATATTTTAATAATGTTATGACAACAGAAAAGTAAACAGACTTTGTTCTCAAGAAAGCTTGAGTCTTGACTAGAAGAGGGATTGGCTAATTCTTGAAGCCTTTACAAATATTGGGCAATAGTTATTTGTAAATTTATGTAAAATCACCTCTACCTAAGGAACAGGGATAATATATGGATAGCATAAAAGAAAGAAAACAGACAAACAAATATTGCTTTGACAAGGATTATCTCTAAAACCATTCACTAGGTTAGGGGTGTTTGGGCAATAGATATTTGTCTAATAAAATCTATAGGATTGTAAGCTTTGTTTTTTCTTCTTTTTCCTCCTCCTTTTCTTCCTTCTCCTCATTCATCTCTTTCTCTCTCTCTCTCTCTCTCTCTCTCTCTCTTTCTCTCTCTCATGCACACACACACACACACACATACACACACACACACACACACACACACACAGAAGGAGTTCAGCCAGGAATCAAGTGAGATCCCAAGCAACATGAATTCTTCCTAAGACAATCTGTGCATGGGATCCCACATAGCTGGTAATTGAACAGTGCTTGACCACCTAATGTTTTGTTATGTATCATTTGCCAATGTTACTCCCAATTCATTTCTCTCTTAAATATCTGTTAATCTTTATACCATAACTTTAACTTTATCCTCAATTCAATCACAATTAAAGAAATAATAGATTAAATAAATGAAATGCCCAGTATCCCAAACCTACAGGTAAAAGAGGAGCCATTAGGCCCAAATTGTCTTGGTTGTACAGATCACAGGCAATTCTTGATTAGATATTGAATTTGGATTATCTATCATAACTGATGAGATAATGAGTTTTTATTGAGCAGTTATCATAAACCAGGCATAGTTTTAGGCATTTTAATTGTGGAAGGCTTTGCTTCTTACAGTTACAAATACAGAAAATGAGACACAAGGAACTTAATTGCTCAAGATACAAATGTGAATGTGAAGGAGTGTCTATATCCGAACATGGTGAATTAAATCTGCCTAAGATACTCTGCACCCTAAGTAAGGTGCTTTCTTGTGAATTCCCTTCTAGGGACATTCAGCAGTTAATACCCAAAAAGCTGCAACTTTGCATGCAACTCTAATCAGAAATAACACATGGGACAGAAGAAATTTCTTACCTGGCTTGGAGCAAGGTCACAATTAGTTAATAGCCTCAGAAATTAATAGTTTTAGAGTAGGCTTAAAAATACTAACTTCATAAGAAGAGCATTGCATGCTGAGAATGAGAAAGTGGAAAGATGAAGGTATTATGTTCCTGGCTTGTAATGAAATCACTGGCCAACGTTGAAGGCTCCCATTCTCTAAGCTTCTAGGCACAGGACACAATGTATGTTGGCCTCATATCCCTGAACTTAACTTTTGGCTGGGTTGTACCATTGAACTATTAAATCTGAAGTTTTATATAATTCACTGAGTTCTAGAGAAGTTATATTAGCATTATTGACTCAATATCTGTTAATTCTCTAGAACAAAGGTATTTTTGACTAATATCTACCAAACCACCATTATGGCTGAAAAAGCCAAAGAAGGAATATGCCATATTTTAACCACAAGAAAAACATTTAAACATCAAATAAATCTTATTATGGACATTTTTCTTAGAAAAATGAGTACACTTACATTCAGATCTTGAATACATTTTCAGCTATGAAAGGTGAGGGCTTTTTGTTCATGTTTTGTGCCCATTTGGGGGCTTGAACTCAGGGCCTAAGCTGTGTCGCCGAGGCTTTTTTTGGTCAAGGCTAGAACTTTACCACTTGAGCCATAGCTCCAGCAGTGGTTCATTAGAAGTAAGAGTCTCACAGACTTTACTACCCAGGCTGGCTTCAAACCATGATCTTCACATCTCAACCTCCTGAATAGGGGTGAGCCAACAGCTCCTGGCCTAAAAGTTGAGTTTAAATATTAGTTACTTAATGATTACTGTTGGATATATTTGCTAAATCTAAAGCAAAATATCTCAAAAGATAAGCTGATGTAGATAAACAAAAATAGTCTAATAGCATGTCAAGATACTATTCTATTCATTAATGCCTTTGTAGTAGCTTTTATAAGAACAGATCTAGGCAACTTTCCATATTATTCTCTTCAATTTCATCAGAAACAATCAAGCATAGATCTCTTGATTTCTTTTTATCTTTTGAGTGTTTTTATTATCTTTAAATAGTTGTACAAAGGAGTTGTCATCAACAAAGCAGTTTATGAATACAGTACATCTTGAGCAATGTTGCCCCTTTCAATGTTCTTACATACCCCTCCCAATCTACCCCTACCCTCACTTTTCTTAATTTTTAGATTATGTATTGATTTTTATTGCTATTCAGCAAAGCAATTTATGTAGACAGTACATCTTGATCTGTGTCAACATCTGGAAGTGTCAACAACTCCCCTTCCCTTATATTTCTCAATTCTGTAGTATATATCATTATCTATCTATCTATCTATCTATCTATATCTATCTATCTATCTATCTATAATTGCCTCCCTCCCCCTCTTTCAAGTACCCATTTCCTGGTACTTATTTTGTTGGGCTTTGATTTAGTCTTACTAATGAATTATACTATTTGAGCTCTCCATAGAATCTATTGTATTACCTAGCAACTTTCCGTGGACACTTTGTTGCTTTTCCTTGGTAATGAAAGGGGAAATTGGCCATCATTTATTGAAGAAACAAACTGTGCAGTGTCTCTCCTATGATAATGAGTGTCATCTGGTAAGTATACATTCTTGTTAAAGAAACACAAAGACCAAGCAAAAATAAGCAAAACAATAGCTAGTAATAAGTGCTATAAAAAGAAATAAAGGAAAGACGGAGAGTTTGAGAGAGGGGAACCTGTGGTTTAAATAAATAAGATACTCATGAGAAATTATGCCTGTAATCCCAGCTATTCAGGAGGTAAGAACTGAGAGATGTGGTTTGAGACTTTCCCAGGAATGAAGTTTGATAGACTATCTCAACCAACAAAAGCTTGAGAGTGGTGACACAGCTCCTGTGTGCATAGATAGAAAGATCTCACACGGTCCAAGACTGGCCTCAGCAACAAGCTCAAGACCCTATCTGAAAATTACCTGTAGTATAAAAGACTTGGTACATGACTCAGGTAGTAGAGCCCATTCCCTCCATGTCTGCTCAGTTTCACGGCCATTCTTTAAAACAAACAAAACACACAAACATTTTTTTTGTCAAGGTGATGTACAGAGGGGTTACAGTTACATAAGTAAGGTTATAAGTACATTTCTTGTCAAACTTGTTATCCCTTCCCTCATTTTTCTCTTGCTTTCCCTTTCCCCCAACCTCCTCTCAAGTTGCACAGATCATTTCCAACATATTGTCTTGTGTATATCGTTGTCACATTAGTCCCCCTTGTCCTTTGTCTCACCAATATGTTGTGGTACTGGGGCTTAAGTGGTAGAACACTCACCTTGAGCTGAAGAGCTCAAAGACAGTGCCTAGGCCCAGAGTTCAAGCCCTACCACCACCACCCGCCCCCCACCCCCAAAAAAAATGTCTCATGGGACTTTTCTGCCTAAGCTGGCTTCAAATTGCAATCTTCATGGCCATTCTTATCATTCAAGGGCTGATTTCAAGCACAGTATAAGAGTGTGTGTGTGTTGTGTGTGTGTGTGTGTGTGTGTGTGTGTGTGTATGCATGCATGTGTGTGTGTACATAAAATGTTTTCTGGATGACTGCTTACACTAATCTGTGGAATGTTTTAAGTAACAATAAATTGGGTCTTGTTTTATTCCATACGGCAATAATCAACTATGCTTAATTTTCTTCACATAATATCTTGTATAAGAGTAACATGTCTTCTTCTATTTTCTATCTCTCCCACATAGTAAATAAGCATAAATATTTAAAGAATGAGGCTGCTTATAAGTTCTCAACTGCCATAAATTGTCACAAAATTGGCCTGTCAATCAAAATTTCAAGAATGATACATTCACCTGATTGTGTTTGAACCCTCCATTTCCCTTATAGAACTAAAGAGTTCTTGTTTTGGAATCATTCACCTGCTCTTTTTTCTCTTAAGAATCACGGGGCACTGGGCACTGGTAGGTGAATAAAGCCTTTCATCTAGGCTGGCAGGAAGTTGCTCAGCAAGTACTTAACTATAGTACAGTGTGGTTGCTTCTAGATGCTACACACTGAGAATATCTATTCTATGGAAGAGATGCTGAATAAGTTGTAGCTCTTTACTTTCTTTCTCTCAAATATTTGCTTTGCCTTGAATGCATCCTTCTTCCTTACTCTCAAACAGGAAGGATTATAATCCTAAACAGATTGACATCCCACCTACGTCTTTGCCTGTATTCCTGAATGGCAGTACTTCTGTTTGACCCATAATTGACTGGTTAGTAATACTGCTGTCATATTATGCTATGGTTACTGTCATGGTTCCCTCTACCATTATTAATTTTAGAAATGCCTTTTTGCTGATCATTTTCTAGAACTTGTAAGTCACAGAATTAGAGCTTGAAAAAACTCATTTCTTTATGGCCTTGTGGTCAATACAGAACTTTTTTCTTTGCTCTTGTATGGCCTGAGTTTGTTAAATGCAGTTAAGAAAATAAGACTGCTTTTGAAGCAAAATCAATTTATTTTGGTTTTTTTTTTCCTTTAATGTAATTCCACATAGCAAATTAAACTTTTTCTGAAATCTTGTTTCAATTTTCATGTACTTTGATTTTGATTTGTCCAAAAATATACATTAAGACTGTTACAATCTTTAAGCCAATCATACTGAGTTTTAATTTTAAAACAAAAAACATAAAACAAAACACTTTTTCTACTCTTCCCCAGCACTTGGTTTGGCAATCATCTTTTTAACTGTTTCTCTTTGAATTTATTTCTATGTGATAAAAATTATTTGCTTGGGTCCCTATATTTTTATTGATGAGTTTTTACTTTTTGATAGCTGCCACTTCTCATTTTTATGTAAGTAGAACAAAAATAGTTAATTTTTAAAATTAATGCTGAGCCAGAAAGAGTGGCTTACCCTTGTAATCATAACTACTTGGCTGGGTCAAGCCAGGGAGAATCATGACTCAAGGTCAATCCTAGTCGATAGAGAAAGAGAGAGAGAGAGAGAGAGAGAATATTGTGGCGCACAGCTATCATCCTATCTACGTGGGAAGTGTAAATAGGAGAGTTGCAGTCCAAACTAGGCAAGATACAAAAGACCCTATTTTAAAAATAATAAAAGCAAAGAAGATTGGATATTTGGCTCAAGTATTGAGCGTATTTACCTAGAGAACACAAACCCCAGTACCATGAAAAAGAAAGGCGTGTTCCCATTTTTATATAATATTGTTGTGCCAAATCACTAAGATGAAATTTCTTCTTATTTCTTTGCCCTCCCCGGAGTTTATTTTTTTTTTTGTCATTCCTTCTACTTCAATAGCTTTATAGAAGAAAATTCACTTCTCCCAGAAGCTCCACCCTACATGTAAAACTAGTAAATTTTTGCGAAGGAGTCCAAGCAGAGCTGATACACCTGAAATTCCCTTTTCACTGTACCATGCCATTTTTTCTGGGACTTTTCTTCCTAGATTTCTCAGTTTCATGGTTTTTTCCCTCTATGCAAGAGGACTTTCATTCAATATTTTTGCTTCATAAAAATTAGTTCCTGTAGACCAACATTTCTTGGTTAGAATACCTGAAATAAGTATCTTATAGGAATCTGCTATGACCTTTGTTTTCCCCCAAAAGACCCACTTTTGTTCCTTAAGTCCTATATTGATCAAAGCTCAAGCATATGAGGTATCCATGTTAAAGTCTTTCCATCAGAAAAATCCAA
Organism: Dipodomys spectabilis; assembly: GCF_019054845.1. NCBI lineage: Eukaryota > Metazoa > Chordata > Mammalia > Rodentia > Heteromyidae > Dipodomys > Dipodomys spectabilis. The sequence goes on along the minus strand of NW_024870701.1, from coordinate 13,245,013 downwards.
GATATTTGTTTTCTCTAGCTGATCACAAATTAGTTTGAAAAAAATATATAATATGTCCTATTGCAGAATGCCCTTTGATATGTGATTAAGCACAATAAGCATTAACACTGACAAGTTGCTTTGATAGATTTCTGAAGCTTAATGTTGGCTCCTGGGAGTGAATTCACTGGAGGATATTCACCACTCTTCAGGAGGAGTCACTAGAGATTTCCCCAGTACTCCACAGATTCTGAACAAAAACCTTTTGAGGAAAAAAAGAAAAGAAGATGGAAGAACGAAAGCAAAAATAAGGAAAAACTTACTGTTGGATTTATTTGCTTTTAATCAGTTGTATTGGAAAATAATTCACAAAAATAAAGTGCACTCTATGAAAATATATAACTCATACCCCTTCAGAATACTCAGTTGGTGAACCCATCGTCACCTTCTACTTTTAGGACATTTCCATCATCCCAAAAAGAATTCTCAGCTTGAGTAACTATATGCCTATAATCTAGCTACATAGGAAACTGAGAGCAGAAGGATTATGGCTGGAGTATAGTATGGGAAGAAAAGTTGTATTATTTTAACCTCAAAAAAAGCCAATAAAAACAGAGCTGGAGCTGCTGGTTTAAGTGGTAGCACACTAGGATAATAAGCATGAGATTCAAATCCTAGTACCTCCAGAGAGACAGACAGACAGAAAGACAGGGACAAAGAAAGAGGAGATATACCTGGAACTCAAAAAATTAAATACCCCCAAAACAAATCTTCAAAGAAACAACTGCCCAATAAATAAGTGGGCTAAAGACTTAAAGAGAAACTTCTCAGGAAAGAAGGATGGCCATTAGACACATGAAGAAATGCTCAACCTCTCTAGCCATAAAAGAAATGCAAATCAAAACAACATTGAGATACCACCTCACCCCAGTTAGAATGGCTATAATCAAGAACTCTAATAACAACAGATGCTGGAGGGGATGTGGACAGAAGGGAACCTTACTGCATCGTTGGTAGGAGTATAAACTTGTTCAACCACTTTGAAAAGCAGTATGGAGGTTCCTCAAAAGAATCCACATAGAGCTTCCCTATGACCCAGCAATCCCATTTTTGGGCATTTCCTAAATGATCACAAACAAGACCATACTAAAGCTACCAGCACAACTATGCTTATTGCAGCATTATTTACCATAGCTAAGATATGGAAACAACCCAGAAGCCTCTCAGTAGATGAATGGATCAAGAAAATATGGTATATATACACAATGGAATTCTATGCCTCCATCAGAAAGAATGACATTGCCCCATTTGTTAGGAAATGGAAAGACTTGGAAAAATTATATTAAGTGAAGTAAGCTAGGCCCAAAGAAACATAGGTCCCATGGTTTCCCTTATTTGCAATAACTAGTATATGTCTGAGTCAAGCAGAAAAGGTCAGATAAGTTGGTGTTAGAGAAATGAACCTTAAGATATGTATTCAAATGTTTTTTCTTTCATGCGATTGTTTCTAACACATTTATAAGATTATTTCTTTGTTACTTTGTATGTCCCTCCCCCACGGTATAACCCCTGCTTTCACTCTATTTGATGTAGGTATAATTTGTGGAGGGGAAAGGAAAAAAACAAATCGTTCAACTAGGGATACAGGTGGACCCATTGCAACAATGAGATGTACAAGTTGTTATGTCGAAAACGAACTTTACACCTTTGGTGGGGGGCGGGGAGGATTAGGTGGGGAATGGGGTGATGATGGGAAGGGATGGGATAGGGAAACAAAGGAGGAGGCTACAATGCTTGATAAGAAATATACTCATTATCTTGCCCATGTAATTGTAACCCCTCTGTACTGTATTTTCACAATAAAAAAAAAAAAAAGAGAGGAGAGAAAGAAAGAGATAAGAAGAGGGAGAAAGAAAGGGAAATGTAATATTAGTAAGTAAAATATAAAAACATTACAAGCACATTTCATATTAGCTTGAGATTTCCCTAGATGCCTTTTGTATAAGTTTAAGACATTCCTTTTTATAGCTAGTTAGCTGTTTCTATCATGGAGGAGCGTTGGGTTTTGTCAACACGTTTCTCACATCTGAGATAATTAATCATGTGGGTTTTGTTCTCTATTCTCAGTTATTATGGCTCATTATATGAATCAATTTTCAAATGCTATGCCAACTTTGCAGTCCTCCTCATCACAATATATAATTTTATATATTCTTTTTAAATGTTATTTTATTGTAAAGATGCTTACAGAGGGGTTACAGTTACATGAGTAACTGTAATGAGTACCTTTCTTGTCAACCATTGTTACCCTTCCTTTGTTTTTCCCTACTATTCCTTCCCTCCCCTGTTTATATAGTCTTAACCACCAGTTTGACTTTAGCTATGATCAAATATTCTGCGCACTGGAATGGGAGTTACTAAGTACAACAACAGTAATAATGTGTATTTCTGGCTCTGTACCTATCATCTTTACCTATTTATGGTCATTTAATCTTAATCTTTTCTGAGTATAAGCCTGACTCTCCTCAAAGATGCATAACCTTCCCAAGGTCATAGAATTAGTTAATAGAGATACAGACCCCATCATCTGACCCCATCATCAACATAGAATCCTAGGAAGTCTATGTTGAGAGATGGCACTCTTGCCTAAGGTAGGAACTGCATCTGCTCTTCTATTTTTATTCCCCATCTATCTGCTGTGCCTGAGTGTTGGCCACTAAAGTAAATAAATAGGCATTTGGAGGTGACAAATGTATGGGTTTGCTCAATTTAGATTCAAGGTTGTAGTCACACACCATGATGCATAGGGCTGACAGCATATCGGATGACTGAAAATAGATCATCAATACAAATCGGACTTAACTAGAAAATGTGCAATTTCTTTTCTAACCTCCAGACTTCTGATTTCTAACTTGCTGTCTTCTATGTCTGTAAGATTCCGTGCTCCAGATATGTGGGAAGAGTTCTTCAGACATGTCTCCCCAGATCTGTGATGGTTATATCAATGGGGGAGAGGAACTCACAAAGAAACAAAGTCTTAAGCAGAGGATTGGCAAAATTGGAAATAGCAGTGGTGTATCCGTGAAGCGTTTTTCTATTTCCAGTATACCCTTTTACATGATTATAGTGTTTTATGATTCAAAGGGGGAGAAATTATTAAACATATGATAAGTGAGAAGTTGAAATATTTAAAAGTGAAGAAAGAAGCCTCTATTGCAAGAAAAGAAACTGAGATTATAACACTTATCCTAATATTGTGAAGTATTTTAAAATCTTAATCACAATTTTCCAGTGCCTCTTAACTTTCTCATATTTAATAGTCTTTTATTTTCAAATAAAAGTACTCAAAAATCTCAGCTACCAAGATGAAGAGCTATTTGAGAAATCTATATAAAAAAACAAAAACAGTACTCTACAGGAAACTATTGTTCTAATTAATATGAGCGAAAATGCATTCAGAGCCCCTATTTCTGCCTAATGATTGTCTCAGTTTTACCATGCCTCTGTGTATGTTAGACATTAGAATCCACAGTCACTACAGCACCTCAGCCTCCAAATCAGAAACCAGAGGTTAAACTTTTTCAGTAACAGCTCACCAATTCTACATACACATAGGCATAGAATTTCCAAGGAATCCACGTCTCATTGCTGAGAAAAGTGCAAGAAAGGAGCCTGGCTGAACCCCCTCTGCCCTAAATTTTTGTGTATCCTGCCCTGCTTTTCCACCAGGCAACCCTGTGTGAAGTGATAGCTCTGTACTTTCCCCCACGGCCCGTCTGCAGCACTGCATGGCTTTGCATTGCTTAAGGATAAACAGGTTGGAGCTGCATATGGCTAACATTTCTTGTTTGAGCTGGTACAAGGAGAGGTTGTTTAGCATCTGCAGGTCTCACATGGTGTCACGGGCAGTAAAGGAATGACTGAAGTAGTTGCAGACAGCATGGAGTCTACATTCCTCTCTTTGCCTAAGAAATCATGGATAATTAAATTAACATGGATTGAATGCAAAGCATGAGAACAGAAGCATCGGCACAGAAACTCCCATCTCAATGTGTGATCGCCATATTTACCTGTATTATACGAGGCAATAAAAGCCAGAGGAGAAAAAGTAATAAAAAAACAAAATTGTAATAAAAACTTATATTTACATAATTTCTTTCTGCCCCAGGATTCTTAAGCATTTAATGAAAATCATCTAGGAAAATCTGTCACTGGGCATGTGACTTAGAACTGGCAGAAGAACTCATTAGTGAGAACAGGGGAACCAAAGAAACAAGAAGTAAACTGGAGTATAAAAAGAGAACACGACTTCCTCAGGTTTAGCGGCACATGCCTGTAATCCCAGCACCAGGGAGGTGGAGCCGGGAAGACCCAGAGCTCAAGACAAACCCAAGCAACATAGCAAGTTTCAGGAGACCTTGTCTCAAAATAAATAAACCAGCTAAATAAATAAATCCATATACATAAAAAGACTCCCCTCCCCTCCCCCCCCCACACACAGCCACATACACACAAGAGGAAAAAATCCTCATTTAGATTGGACTTGTTCCTCATTCTGTTTCACTTTTCTTTTGTGGTACTTTTGGAATTCAGCGCTTCATGAATCTCCCGCTTGAACCATGCTTCCAGCTCTGCTTTTCGGTTAGGAGATGGAATCTTTCAGACTTTTCTGCTAAAGCTGGCTTTGAACCCCATGACCTTCCATGTCTCAGCTTCCTGAATAGCTAGAATTAGAGAAGTGAGCCACTGTGCCTGGCTTCATTTTCTTACTATTTTTCTTTTTGGTCCGTCGTGGGGCTTGAACCCTGGGCCTGGGTGCTGTCCCTCAGCTCTTCAGCTCAAGGAGAGCACTCTACCACTTGAGCCACAGTGCCACTTCTGGTTTTCTAGTGGTTTATTGGAGATAAGAGTCTCACGGACTTTCCTGCTCGGGCTAGCTGGCTTTGAACCGCAATCCTCAGATCTCAGCCTCCTGAGTAGCTAGGATTACAGGCATGAGCCACCGGCGCCCGGCTACTATTTTTCTTTTGACTATAAAAAGATGATCAATTCCAAATCAACATCCACTGTAATCTGGAAGTGGTAAGAAACAGTAAAAGGGTCCTGAATCAAAGGCTCACCTCCTATCAGCCTGCAACAGTGAAATTTACACTTACTTGGGAAATTGTCAAATAACCTAACTTCCTCATAGTCACTCTTACCTGTTTCCCAATACAGAGTTAAAGGACATGTCCTTTGTTCTATGTGCCCAATACTATTAGGTTTCCCAGGCATCTTTCCTCTACCCATGCTGAAATTCATCCTGTGGTTATGAAATCAGGCTGCCTTTGTTATGACTTTGAAAGATTTGTAAGGCGCAGATGTTAGCTCCAGCTGTTTTCATCAGTGATCTGCAGGCTGAAGTGGTCCTAAGTAGGTTGTACTCTTACCGGAAGGTATTCCAGTGAATTCTCCTACCACTCACATACTGAGAAGCCTCATACAAAAACTGATTCAAGAGATAAATTCCACTTGAAGTAAATAGGATATATAAGAAGGTGAGACACTCAGAAAATGGCTACTTCAACAGAACATGAGGATTTCTGTGGCCAATCTATTACCTTTCAATTCAATATAATCCCTTGGGTAGGTAAGGCAGATAGATGCCATACGTACGCATCTATGGCCACTAATAACATGACAACAGTAGTCCTTTTTTTTTAGTCTAGAGAATCTGTTCCATGACAGAGAGTAGATTCCTGAAACTGCAGATATTATCAAATCCTATTTACGTATACTATGTTTCTTTCCTAGCCATAAACTCCTATGTTCAAGTTCTACCTCTTTGCCATCTTTAACTTCTCCACATCATTACTCCTGTACTTTGGGGCCTTTAATCAGAATTCATTGGATACCTGCACTGGGATGCCTATATCACTCAATCTGATAGCCAAGTTGGCTACTTAGTGACTCCCAGACATGTAGTGTGTCCAACAAGGATACACCCACTGATCAAGGTTAGCAATCATATCCCAAGTATGGAATTTTACCTTACTACTCAGAATGGCATGCAATTTAAAATTTACAGTTATTTGCTTCTGTAATCCTCCATTCAATATTTTCTTAAGACTGTTGACTGTACAGCAACTTGAGAAATGAAAAGCATGGATTTGGAAGTAAAAAAATGGATTAGGTTAGACTACAGTACTGATAATAATCAGAGTGAATGTCCATGTTGTGTAGCTTCTATAACCTCTTCAAATGAAGTTACCTCGTGTGTGTGTGTGTGTGTGTGTGTGTGTGTGTGTGCGTGGGTGCACACATAGGTATGTCAGTACTAGGACTTGAATTCAGGGCCTAATGTTCTTGCTCAGCTTTCTTGCTCAAAGTTGGCACTCTACCACTTTAGCCACACCTCCGGTTCATTACTACCTGACGTAAAACTCAACAATATAAGAGGGTATATAATACTTTTATAACCAATTAAGAATTAGAAAACTGAAATTTAAGGAGTAATGAACAGCTGACTTCACAGTCCTTCACAAAGTGACAATGATTTGAGAATGAGGTCATAATGAAAACATTCTTTATTTATAGTTTCTCTTAGATTCTTGCATCTAGGTAACACTTCCCAGAAAAATAAATAAATAAATAGTCTGCTGAGTTGCAGAGATGTGACATTACAAAATCTGCTCTACATCCTAGATATTGCATCTTTTAAAAAATATCAATTTACCTAGCAAACACTATACTTTTCCTTGCTAGATTACAGGTTACAGTTTATTTTAATGACCATGACATTACAAAAATGAATGTCCTACTTCATATAACTTTGAGACAAAACACAATAAATCCATTTGTCTACTTGTGGATGTCTGCACACTCTGAGATACAATATCTCCTCTGTTCCTTCTAGCTCTAAAAATCCAATGATTCTAAAATTGTACATCATAGCAGTTTTGAAGGCACAATTTAGAGTCATAGTCCTTTCTGTGCCATATGTGAGATAGAATATATCAAACCAAGATTTCTCATAGTTGCACATACATCGGACACTTTGTATGGCAATCTTGACACCAACAAACCTTTAAGAATCAACCTGCCCTATAGAGCATTTCTGCAAGGCAAGGAAACACTATCATCTGCTTCAGTTTCCCAAAGCATCCTTTGTAAATGATACTTTATGATATGTGATTAGGAAATATTGCCATCGTTCTTATGAGTAAACCTTATGACAATTGTATAGACAGGAAATGAAAGCCTCCAGATAGAATTATATTCATAAAACTTATGGTGCAGAAGTTTAAAAAACACAATGAAGTATTTTCATTATAGTGAAGAATCATGGCTATTTCTTACGCTTTGCTCAGTCTGACACTTAATAAAAAAAAATACCAAATTTAAATCAGATGCAATCCTAATAATCAAAACTCATAGACAAGATTTTTTAAACATTATCACATCTACAACAACCCTATAATGTAATAAAGTAGATAAATTCTAGACCACAAAATATTATTTACATATTCATGATTTACTTGAATTATGGTTCTGAAATTTTTCTTTATTAATAGTAGAACACCACTGTTTTCAATTTTATATCCATTTAATGTCTTGATACTTTTGAATACAAATTCTGAGTCACTCCATCTTTTTTAAGATGCCGCTGTAATCTTGTCTGTGTTCTAATTTCTTCATCTGTAAACTAAAATCTCTAATTATAAATCAAAATAATAAGTGATATAAAATAATCATAAATAATCATAAAATTTATTCAATGGTGTTTGGTGTTCAGTAGATACCCAATAATCATTTTCTATCATCACCATCATCATTCTTTGACCTCTTTAAGTATAAGATCATGTTATCTGTAAAGACGGAGAGGTTTACTTCATCTTTCCCTATTTGGATACCCTTTATGTCTGCATCTTGTCTTATTGCTGTAGCTAGGCATTCTAATACTAAATTGAAGAGAAATGGAGAAAGTGGACATCCTTGTCTCGTTCCTGAGTTTAGAGGACGTGGCTTTAGTTTTTCGCCATTAAGTATAATGCTGGCTGTAGGTTTGTCATATACAGCCTTTATTGTATTGAGGAATGTTCCATGGATTCCTAGTTTTTCCAGAGCCTTCATCAGAAAAGGGTGTTGCATCTTGGCAAATGTTTTTTTCTGCCTCTATTGAGATAATCATGTGGTTCTTATCCTTGCTCTTGTTGATGTGATGAATTATATTAATTGATTTGTGTATATTGAACCAGCTTTGCATCCCTGAAATGAATCCTGTTTGATCATACTGCATAATTTTTTGATGAATTGTTGAAGTCGATTGGCCAAAATTGTGTTGAGAAGTTTTGCATCGAGGTTCATCAAATAATTGGGTTTATAGTTCTCTTTCTTTGATGAGTCCCTACCTGGTTTTGGAATGAGGATTATGATGGCTTCATAGAATGAAGTGAGCTTTCTCTTTCAATTGAAGAGTTGGAGGAGTATTGGTGTGAGCTCTGCTTTGAAGGCCTTGTAGAATTCTGCTGTAAATCCATCTGGTCTTGGGCTTTTCTTAGATGGGAGGTCTCTTATTGCCGAAAATAACTAGAAGAATGGCCAATAGACACATGAAGAAATGTTCACCTTCTCTAGCCATAAAAGAAATGAAAATCAAAACAACATTGAGATTCCACCTCACCTCACCCCAATTAGAATATCTATAATCAAGAAATCTAATAACAACAGATGAGGCCAGAAGGGAACCCTACTGTATTAATGGTGGAAGTGTAAACTTGTTCAACCACTTTGGAAAGCAGTATGGAGGTTCCTCAAAAGACTCCACATAGAGCTCCCTCATAACCCAGCAATCCCACTCCTGGGCACTTACCCAAATGATCACAAACTAGGCTAAACTAAAGCTACCAGTACAACTATGTTTATCACAGCATTATTTACCATAGCTAAGATATGGAACCAACCCAGATGACCTTCAGTAGATGAACGGATCAAGAAAATGTGATGTGTGTGTGTGTGTGTGTGTGTGTGTGTGTGTGTGTGTGTATGTATGTATATGAATTCTATACCTTCATCAGAAAGAATGTCACTGCTCCATTTGTTATAAAATGGAAAGACTTGGAAAAAATTATATTAAGTGAAGTAAGCCAGACTCAAAGAAATGTAGGTCCCATGGTTTCCCTTATTTGCAATAACTAGTATACATCTAGGATAATCTTACCAGACAAGCAGATAAGGTCAAAAACTAAGTAAGTATGGCCATTTAAGATGATGCTAAGCGAAATGAACCCCGAGATAGGGACACAAGAGAATTTTGTTCTTTATCGCTGTTGTTTTTAATGTACTATGTGATTTTTTTGTTTCTTTTGTATGTTCTTCTCCCATGATATAACCCCTGTAGTCACTGTATTTGATTTTGGTGCCCTGCATCTTGCATATACAATTCTCTAATTTGGGGAGGGGAAGGGAAATAACAAAATGCTGAAATAAGGATACAGATTGACCCATTGTAACAATGAGATGTACAAGACACTATGTTGAAAACAAAGTTTACAACTTCAGGGCTGGGGGAGGTGGGAAGGGAAGTGATGGTAGGTAAAAAACAAAAGAGGGGGTAACAATGCTGGATAGGAAATGCACTCATTACCTTACTCATGTAATTGTAACCCCTCTGTACAGTATCTTTACAGTAAGAAAAAATTTAAAATACCATATAACAAATATAAAGAATATAAATAACATATAATTGTGAAAAAACATGAATAAACAAATACACCTGCACACATAAAGACAGATCTGAAAAGTATTTTTAATTGTATTTAAATATATGCTGATTGACTTCTACCTACTCAGGAAGCTGAGAACCAGAGAACTGCAATTTGAAGCCAGCCAGTTAGCCTGAACAGAAAAAGCTTAGAGAGGTCCATTTCCAATTAATTAGCAAAAAGCCATCCATGAACAGAACAAGCCTAAGGTCCTGAATTTAGGCCCTAGTACTGGCAAATAAAACAAAAAAAAAAAACAAAACAAAAACAAAAAAAAAACAAGTAATTACTAGTTGAATCAACAAGTTGTTGTTCAGCAGTTAATTGGTAAAGAAATAGTAATATGAAGTACTGAACACAATTGGTTAAAGTATAAATTTATACAATTACACCAAACAAAGTTTTGGAAAAACATTTGGGTAATCTCAAAAGTCAGTCTAAGCTCTAACTCAATAATTCATCTTCTACAAATCTATACTGAAAAGATGACTATAGATATGCTAAAGATTTACCAAGCTTATTTATCCAAGGCTTGTTTAAAATGACTGAAACATGGAAATAACTGCCAAAGGAGGTAAATGGTTGAATACTGTGTGTGTGTGTGTGTGTGTGTGTGTGTGTGTGTGTGTGTGTGTGTGTGTGTAAATTACCAAATGACTGCTAATGATGTTGAAAGACTAGGAAGATAGAGACATTTATGTTATAGTGTGGTCTTAGGTCACAAAACAGTTTACACAGCACAATTCATTCCTATTCTATTTGCAAATAAGAATATACACAAAAATAAACCACCTGCATACACCAGAACAGATTGTTTATGTTTGATGATAGTGTTTACGGTTTTTCTTTTCTGTTTATCCTTTATCTAATTGTATGAATGGTCTACAATGAATATCAATTATTGTCACAAAAGATTATTATTTTAAATTATTAAAGTTAATTGCAAATAATTAAGTAATCAAATAGTCATATTATAAATTTTGATGCAATATAAGAAAGTTCGCTTAAAAGATGGACCAATGTACTGAGAGGAATGAAAGAATACAAGGATGCGTAGGAATAGAAACAGATTTGAAGTTGATACCAATAATAATCTGACTATTTAATTAGGGGAGAAGGGAGATAAATAAACTCATAAAGGGCGTGAGAATTATAAATAAACTTCCCATCGTGCAAAATAGTAATGTGTTTTTATTTAATGTAAGTGTGATAATGGCCAAATTACTCTAAAAGGCAAACATCTTAAAGGGGAACTGGTGGAGTACTAAGAGCTGTTAATTGATCTCCAGCATGACTGGGATTTTCAGGCTGGTGTTAAGTTTAACAATCTTGAAAGGTGTTTTGGAGTTCAAATGCAAAATAAGTCCCTCCCTTGGAGGGAATTCTGTGAATTAGTTGGAGACAGAGGCATTTACAGCTCACAGGTTTCCTCATTTGCTAGAGGGTATCGTTATCTTTATAGTTCTATATATAAAATAGGCAAGTGTCCCAGGTCATGCCTACTCCCATGAAAAATTGGTTATGCACTTGAGAGGGTGGGTTGAAGAAGATGAGAGAAGTCTGCAAAAGAACAGAAATATAGGATGCATTAATAAACACGAAAGCACGTCAGTTTGGAAAACTGACCCTTCTCTCTAACCGTGAGAGAATTCTGCAAGAAGGAAGACTGGTATTTCTGAGAACTACTCATGAACACGCCTAGAATTCTCCAGTGCTCCAGGAAAATCACTACAGAGAAACCTCCACAAGTAGTATCCCTATTTCTGAGTACAGGCATAGAATCATAATAATAAGGAAACTAGTCAGGAGAGTTCAGGATTCATGAAACCAATTTACCTTGAGAAGCAGGTTAATATCACCAATCTCATTTTCTTTATGAGTAAAAAACAGTTTCCAAGTTGAATAATTATTTAGAAGGTGAAAGTAAATGATATTAATAAATACCTGGTGTGTAGTAAATAACAGCTACCACTAAGACAAGATTTTATTTTCTGAGGACAAAGTTAGCAAAGAGTTTGTTGTACTAGCAACATTTAGTTGACAACTAATTATCTGAAATGTCACAATATTTCAGAAGCAAAAATCAAATGCTTATTTTTGTAACAAAATGTGTAATTTATTTTAAAATAGTATTTTTAACATCAATTATGTTGATACTTGGGGGCTATAAATGCAAAAATATTTGTATGAATGCCATAAGACTGGTGAGAATGTTTTCCTATGAACAATAAATTAAAATATCTTTATATCTAGATCTTATACCAGTAAAAAATGAAACAACTAAGACACTATTAACTAATCTCATTTTAAGATATTTCTTCCTTTTTAAATTTTTTGTCTTACTTCATCAGAGTAAACTATGCTAAGATATATGACATCTTAGAGATAAACATTTGTTTATAGTAATTGTCTGTTGTCGAAAAAAAGAAGAATCTCTCCTGCAAATTTATTTTCACTTCTGAAGGAAACTTCTGAGCCGTTGATTGCATCCTAGAACCATTACAACATGGTGGCAAGAATAACACTGACACATTCAATCAATCGCAATACATTAATTTTAATTTAACAAAATTGTAATTAAATGCTTTGCACCCAAAAAAGAGGGAAAAAAGAACTTTAACCCTTTCCTTTAAGAAGGGTTGTGCTATTTGGCTAAGAATCCAAAACCAATTAACAGCAGACATCCAGCTTCAAAGTAGAAACTGAGGTACTGAGTTGACCTTAATAATCAGCTTTTTAACCCAATATTGTGAAACACCCCATATTTACACTTCTTAATGAATATTTCTCTTGTGACTTTAAAAGTTGTAAATTGAATGGAATTTTATAGCAAGCTGTTAAGTGTTTGAATCTCTGTTCACCATTGAATATGACCACAATTTTCAGAATGACATCCTCATGGATAAAGTGGAGATCATGTTACCTGTCTCACTAATGTGGCAAAAGTAAGAGACAGCAGTAAAGTAAAATCAATTTGTAAGCTATTAAAAAAGAACACCAAAATGTAAGGAAATGGTACTACCATTATTACTCAGCTTACAAAAATCCTGGCTTTTCTATTGTGAATGAACTTAATTTCCATTCCAGCAACGCAGCTCTTAGCTTCAAGATCTGAAGGATTTTTAACCAGAGGGATTTTTGCTATGCAATAAGAAAATATAAGTAATTATCTAAAACAAGGCCATCTAATTATTTCAGGGGGTGCTGCTAAGAGCATCAACCATGAAAGTGGAACCTAAGTGCTTTATTATCGGACTCATAAAACAGAAATATAGTCTGTTATTGCATTATTGCAAATCCTTTATTTTATAATACAGAATTGGGAGTGCTTTCCAAATTGTTGTTTTTATACTCAATATTGTCCTGTTAATTTTTGTATTGATATTAAAGTTATTTTTTAATATCACCTTATTTTACTACTGGATATTTTTCTACTCAAACATATAATTTATACATTAAGAAACATCTTAGAATTGAGGTCTCTGCTATAGTCATTAATTTTCCCATGTTACACACCAATTAGGCATGTATCCTATCTATAAAGCTGTACACAGAACAAAATGCACATAAGTTATCCCCATACTTAATGATACCTTCATAAACTATTTTCCCACCACTGAAGCACACATATGTTTAACTTTGAAATGCATAACCAGAAGAATGCTTTTGGAAAAAAAAAAGTCTAACTGCAAATGAAATCTCATCAATTGCTACTTTTTTTTTTCCTACTGTATACTTTATAAATTACCTCATCATAATTAACTCCAACCACTGGAATTAATTGCTCCCACTGATTTGGAAATTGGTCTTCTCAGTTCCTCTGAAATTAGTTGAGATCATCCTACAGATCAGAGGACAAGATAGAAATCAAGCAAAATCTATTTGGGGGGGAAAAAAACAAAAAAAAAAAGAACTATGTTCAGTGCTTTGTTGTGTTTTGATTTTAAGAGAAGGGAAAGTACTACAGGAGGATGAACTTAGAGATAAATTTTACTCCATCTTAGTTTCAGGATATTATGAACAATCAGAGCTGAAAGGGACCATAATGAGCAACAAGCTTCACATTCACACATGTACAGAAAGCATGCATGTGTTGTACAGTTACATACAGGACTATGCGTACACCACAGTAGAAACCAGGATCTCTGACTTCTCCGAAGAAGTGAGCATGGCCAATAGATACATCTCTGGCCAGAAAAGAAATGCAAATCAAAACAATATTGAGATTCCATCTCATCCCAGTTAGAATGGTCATTATCAAGAAAACTAACAATAACAAACAGATACAGGCAGAGATGCAGACAATAGGGAACACTAATACACTAATGGTGGGAATGTAAACTTGTTCAACCTCTCTAGAAAGGAGTATAGAAGTTCCTCAAAAAAAACTAAACATTGAGCTTCCTTATGACCGAGCAATCCCACTCCTGGGCATTTATCCAAATGACCACAAACTAGGCTGCACTAAGCCACGAGCACAACCATGATCAATGCAGCAGTGTTTATCATAGTTAAGATATAGAATCAACCCAGATGCCACTCAGCGGACAAATGGATTAAGAAAAGGTGATATATAAACATATATATATATATATACATATATATATATATATTCCATTTCATTTGTGTGTGTATATATATATATGATTTTATGCTTCCATCAGAAAAAAAATGATATTGCCCCACTCATAAGAAAATGGAAAGACTTGGGGAAAAGTGTATTAAGCAAACTATGCCAGACCCAAGGAAATATAGGCTGCATGGTTTCTCTCATTTGTAATAATTATAATGTGCCTATAAATCTGCAAGTAAACCCAATGGGTAGTAAAAGACAAAAATTATACTTGGACATTATTAATTAAACAGCACTCCAAACATTCACACAGTGAGACCAAAGGAAGATATTCTTAGGAAAGGATCACAAGGGCTCAATAGCTACGTGCATATAATTATATAAAATGATGCTTATCGAAATGAACTCCAAGAAATGGGAACTAGAGGGTTGGTAGTACTTTTTTAAAAAAATTTATTCCCTTTAATCACTGTTTTTGATTTCTATACCCTTTGTCTTGTATATAAGTTTATCTGATTTGGGGAGTAGAAGAAGAAGTACTGAAATAGTAAGACAAAGGGTGAACTAATTCCACAGTGATACTCACTGGATACTATTTTAGAAATGAACTATACAATTTGGGGCATAGGGGGGTTAGAAGGGAAAGAACTGGGAAAAAAAGGAGGGAGAGGTAACACTTTTCAAAAGAAAACATACTCATTACCTGACTTAGGTAATGTAATGCCTCTATACATTACCTTTACCATTAAAAAACAAAAACAAAAACCAGGATCTCTCCTTCTGCCTTACAATATTCTTCATGATGGGTATATGTCAGTGTCCCAGACTCATGATCGTGAATAAATCAGGGTTCTGTTCAGGTTATACAAAGAAGGATAGTAAGTCTTTCTCATATGGAAGTCACAAATGGGCAAAAAAGGGTTGCACATGTTATGGATTCATATGCAGTACATACAGCTCAAGAAAATTCCAGTACACTAGCTGGAGGAAGTGTTTGGCTGAGGTGAATCCATCCCAAGTTTGCCCCACTATTTTTGTCATCAGTCTTTCCTTCCTCATTATGTTAGAGAAGAAAATATACAGTTAGAAACCTAAACAATTTAGGTTTTTGTTGATGTTATCAGAAAAAAAAGATGTGTTTCAAATGATCTATTTCTAAGTCAATTTTTCCCAAAAAGGTTAATGTTCTTTCAAACATTGTTCTCAGAGAGTGTCCAGGGGATCTAGCCATAGACAAATAACCTGAACGTTAGGGACTGGTGGCAAGGAATTTTCCACGTCATACTTCTCTGAGAGGCAAAAAAATTTATATATGATATGATTGGAAAAATGAGAACAAATGAAATGTGACAAAAAAACAGGCTTCAGTGTTGTCTTTCCTTGCCTTCTGTGGGGTTTTCTTAACATAACAATGTAAGTTTAAGACAGTGTCTATTGAGACTTACAAGAAGCAATGAGAAGACAAAGCTAGAGGTGTGAGACATTAACTGGAAAGACTACCTGTGGAAGATCAAGAGAAATGGAATGAGTACATGAGGGAAGGCCTCCACTCATGATGTAGACTTGACACCTGTAAGATATAATCGAAGAAAGAGTAGAAGAAGATGCCATAAACTAAGCACTTACAGAAGCATTGGCCAGCTGAGCAAGGAGTTACAGCACAAAGAATGCCCAGATAGAAGAAGTAGGAGTCTCCCACTGTCACAAAATTGCAAGTCTTTGTAGCACTGCTAAAGAGGCTGACTAGTGTTTGGCATCTGCTCAAAAGCTCAGGCAGAGCCCACAGCCATCATAGCACAGGATGCTGTCCACATTCTCCTTGTAGCACAGGAAGTTGAAGCCTGAAGGGACTGTTGAGTGTACATCACCAGGGCGATCACTTGCAGGCATCAATTCCCTTCCAGTGTGGCCACATGGGCTGACATTTATCCCAGCCAATAAGATCATCATACGCATCTTTGCCAAATTTGGTTTGGGTACAGACTTGCCGAATGACTTTGCCCAATTGCATTCACAAAGACATCCTTTATTGCAAAATTTCCACCTTATCATAACCTACCATAAACACTTTGAAAACATTCTTAAAGTCCTGAACTATCAATGCTTAACTATGCCGCCACATTACCGGCAGTTGTGTTTTAGAAAATAACTAAATCTAAAAAATTCCTTTCTTATTCCAGAAAATGAATCCTCTCCCCTGAGTATCCATAGGACATTCACTCAACCTTGATTCTTCTCATTGATTTTGTCTCCCCACAGAAAAGCAACTTCATTTTTTGTCCTGCTGATTTGTTTTAATCAAATTGCTCAGTGATATAAAACACAAAATAAAGGAAAATGAGTTTTGCTTGTTTATTCTGGGTGTGTTCTTGGATAACTTTGAGTTTTGCTTTCTTCTTCCATGGTCTGGGTCACTGTATATCATATTCATTGTTACCGGCCTTCTAGGGCCCTCACTGGAGAGAGTCACAGGGACCAATACATGTAGGAATCAGTCCCCAAATATCTTCTTTTTGTTGTTGGTGGTGGTGGTCCTGGAGCTTGAGCTCAAGGCTTACTTGCTGTCCCTAAGCTTTTTTGATTACTGCTAGTGGTTTTTGAATGGCTAATTGGAGATCAGACTCTCACAGGGACTTTTCTGCCTGGGTTGGCTTCAAACTGCAATCCTCAGATCTTAGCCTTCTGAGTAACTAGGCTTACAGGGGAGAGCCACTGGTGCCTGGCTATCTGACTTCTTAGTATTACACTTTACTAGGAATTTAAAAGCAAACCAACTCGGAACAAAATAGCTTCCTCTTGATCAAAAACAAAAAAAATCTGTTATTTTTACAGTGTTGACCTACATATGCAATGTTTTCATCCAACAGTGAAGGATAATACATTTCCAAATTTAGACTTGAGTTCTAACTTCTTCCCTGCATTCCAAACTCATGAATTCAACTATTTGTTCCATATTTCCATTTGATGGATGATTCATCAAAAAGGCACCTTGAACTCAACATATCCAAATTTGATCCAATTTCCCCTCCTTTTTGAATCCTTCCTTACTTGGTGAATAGCCCAGTGTCTGGCTGTTATTGGTCAAAAACCTTGTACTCACACTTGGCTCACCTTTATACCCACTATACACCTCTCCTTAGAGCAGTTCTATCTACCACTTGCACCCAGAGAACTCTAGTCCAAGTCAATGTCTTCTCTCTCCAAATTCTGCCAATCTCAACTCGTTTCTCTGCTGATGCCTTTGCTTCTTTGGTCTATTTTCCATTAAACCACCAGGGTGGTCCTGTTTACTCATGTACCATATCATCTGACTCCCTTCATCAAAACTCTCCAAAGACTTTTTTCCTTATTCAGGATGATGTGGACTATATGCTCTACTTGACCTGTCCCTGGCCATTGCTCTGATCACACTGAGGTCACTGCCTCTAGTTCTCTGCTCTTTGTGAAAGTTAAACCACAACTCAAGAGTCTTTGCAACAAAGTCAGAGGTAACAATGTTCAAAAAGAAACGTGTCACAAAAAAGTAGTTATTGGTAGCTATTATAAATCAATGCTTTTGCATATGTTATCATAAATGACTAAAACAACCTAGGAGACAAAGGCAATATCACAATACATATAATGAGAGGTTTTATGTCATACAACTTGACAACAGAGACAGAACCAAGGTCCAATCATAGGTCACATTGACTACGAAGATCATGCTCATTTGTTGTGTGTTATGCAGACTCCCAATGAAATAAAATAAATGTTTATAAATACTTTGGAAGATTCATCAGTCTCTTAACAATTCTCACAACTTCCTACCTCTTGACATATTATATGCTCTATAGGAAGAACCCCTCAAACTCCTTATTCCTTCTGAAATTCTGACTTATACCTACAGGACTAGCTCAAATGATCTCTTGGTTTTCTCTACCCAACCTCTTTTTCATCTCAAGTCTTCTCTGAGCCATTACAGTTTATACAGTTTGGCCATAATACCTTGATTCTGGTATTCTCTACCTTTCACTTCCTCAGCCATACACATGCCTAATTACACTCCATCAATTCTAAGTTTCTTAAACTCATAGTCTCATGCTTTCAGTTCCACAATGCAAAGAATAATGCCTTTACATGTTAGATATGCAAGTATAAAGCTGTGATAGAAAGGGTTATTTGGCAAGTCATGATAAGAACTGTAACATTCATTGATTGCTTATGAAATATCAGTGCTTTCTAGTGATTTATCATTCTTTTCCCTAATACTATGATCTCAGTAGTGTGATATCTACATTGGGCATACAACCGAACAACAGACAGGTCAATTAACTTGATTGCTGACATCAGAGCTAGGAAATAGCAAATCCAGGATTTGAATGTCAAAAGTCTGAATTAATAGCTAACGAGTTTCCCACAGAATTGAATCTTGCAACCCCAGTACTTAGTCTGATGACTGCTGATTGTATTCCCATCCTACCTGCAACTGTTCCATGTCATGGCATATTGCCTGTGCACTACTCCTGAGTGGAGCCACAGGACCAGAGAGATTCTTTTACTAGCAGGTGGATTTCCCATCCATATAGAATGGTTGAATATGCTAAGTAAGTTCTGTAATTTTTCAAATTTCTTTTTGAGATCTTCATTGTGACACAATAATAGCCCTACCAACAGCAAATTAATCCAGCAAGATTTAGTCATCCTAAAAACAAATAATCCTCTAACACCAAAGAAATGTGGAGACACAAAAAACACACAATGTCTTGTGTTGACCATGGCTTTGACCTGCAGCAATCACCAAGCCTGACAAAGATGATAAACACAGCTATTAAGCCATCGACATGAGACCAAGGCATAAGCTGGCCCCTCAGCCACCAACAATAGACTCCACTGATGTCTGATAGGTAGAATCCAAAATAGACTCTTACAATCCCCAAATCACAGAGGACATTAAATCTTAAAGGTTTTCCAAGATCATTGCTAAGCAGTTCGTTAAAATTTTAGACTAATTTAGATATTTACAACTAGCTTTTATTATATTAGGATATCTATTTTTTTCTTGTCTTAAAAAAAGGAAACTGCTCTTCTTCTATTATAACAGACAATATCTACTTAGAAGATATCTAACTTCTCAGCTTGCAATTGGAAATTATTTTTTATTTGGGATGGATTTCAGTCTTGATTCTGAAATACTCTGTTCCAGAACAAAAATCATACCATTGTCATTCTTATGACCTCCGTTGTCATAAGGGGTGGGGTGACACATTTCAGAATCTGCAACTCAGGGATGAGGCTGAGATTTGTCATTGACCGCAAGAGCAAAGTACATTCCCTCTAGAAGAGGGAACAGGACTTACAAGAGGTAGCAGAAATATACATAACATTTAGTGGAAAAAAATGGGAGGAGGCAAGCCAATGATTTGTTTGTTGTTTCAGAAGGAGCAAAGGGGAGGAGTGGTATTGTTTAATTTGAGTCAAGTAGCAGAAAGTCTGAATATCAGTGCAGCTCATTTGGTTTTATTACCGAATACACTTGGAAATTATTAGTACTGTCTCTTTGTCCATGTCTGCTACTGCCCTGCTTTTGGTCATTAGATTATTTGATGTGACACTCGCCACACTAAAAGGTTGTCCCTTCTGTTCCGTCTATCAGAACTGGTAGGAGAAACAGAGGAAGAAAAATTGCACAGCTGGTCGTACCATGAACCCAAAAATATACAGAAATGTACCAGAGGGAATAGTCATCAACACGAAGTGAACAAGCACCCAGACTCTTGATTACATGCTGCTCACAGAACACTAGGCGTTTCTGCCAACTCCTTCCTGCTCATACACTGAGCTGCAGACAGCATGTTGTACCTTGCATCATCAGTTTTGATGAATAATGCACTGATAAGCATTGCAGCCAGTATTGTGGGAAAGCTACAGAGCCAGATGTCATCTGGACCTCCAATAGTTTGAACCCTGGGTCTCTGACAGACAGTGATAAAAAAATATGACACAAGCTACTGCAGAGTGGGCAAGGCCACTGTGAGATTCTAGGTTATTGTATGGCATTCTAGCAAATGAATGGGGATCAGCAGGAGTCAGGAAGTGTTCTTGCATAGGATTGATTACTAGGTTACTCAGTGGTAGTGTTGACTAGGTAAACTTTAATCTGAGGCTTGTCAGGAAGGCTCACAGAAGCACATCCAAAGGACTTATGAGGGGAAACCATTTTTATAAATGGCTGGAATCCACGTGGCTCCTAAAGGGATGCTGACAGACAAGATGGAATGCTGCCCTCCACGATGAAATTCAGAGTGTTATGACAGATCTCAGTGTCACCTTACTGGGAGGGCACACAGGATCAGGCCTCACCTCCCACCCCTGTGCACCGCACGCTTGAAGCATTTCAGCAGGAGCACTGCACAGATCATGTTTAATTCCATCATTACAGGGAAATGTTCAAAAGGATCAATTAGACACAACGTTTCCTTCACTCGGTAACTGCAGACCTACCCCACGTTGTTTTATGAGTAAAACCTGGAGTTGGAGCAACAATTGTCTTTGCTCTATTTAATTCTTCATCTAGACAACAGATTTTTCTGACCCTAAATTCAACAATGGTCTCTGGCTCCATCCTCAATTGCAACTGCCTGTCCTTCTTCACTCTCCACCATCCCTACCTCCTCCCACACCCTAGATCTCCCCTCAAACTTTGTCAGATCTAGCCTCTTGAATACAAGCTGCTAGTTTCAAACACAGCTCTGGCAAATCAGCCAGCAAAAGCCACTATTTTGAATTTGTCTCACCTGGGAAAAGATAGATCACAGTATCCAACTGTAGAACATGAATGTAACCATTTTTAACACATTCTAAATCACTGTATTCAATTTAATCATTTGGGAAGAGTAAGAATTAGAGACAAAGCTGTGTACCATTGTTCATGCAATAATCCTAGAATGTTGAGGTCTAAGGATCTTGGTTCAAAGCTAGCTCAAGCAGAAAAATCCATGAGACTCATACCTCTAATTAGTCACCAAAAAGCCATAAATGGAGCCATGGCTCTAGTGATAGAGATCTATCCTTGAGAGGGGAAAAAAGAAAAACTCAGGGACACTGCCTAGGCCCTAAGTTCAAGCCCCATGACCAACACCAAAAAGAAAAAAAAAAATCAACAGGAATCCAGGGTTACTATTGCTTGGAATGTACTAAAGTTAAAAAAAAAAAAAAAAAAAAAAGCCTTCTTTGGAAGCTTTCACAAACACCCTAATTAAAACAGCATCACAATCAGCAAAACAGATAATGTCAAGACAGTTTTACAATTTCCAAAATAACCAATGAAATATAAAATAATCATTTCATGTGTAAAAGAGATGACAGACCACAAGTACACACGTATAGAATATCATTTTATAATAGATTTTCTTGAAACATGGCCAGATGCTCATTGGACATGGAAGCTCACTCTTCCTTCTTCTGCCCTCTGTCCCCCTGACTGACCTCTGATCCCTGGTCTCCCTGAGTGGAGTCCTGGGCTCTCTGTGTCTCTCAGGACTCCTGAGTGGAGACATTATTGTTTATTGTTTTGCTGAGTCAAAAAATAGCACACTGAGTCTATATTTCTTTAAAGCCTTTATTGATAAATAAATATTTATAACATTTAAAACTGTTGATGTGAATTTGAGCATATTTGCTTCATCTTTAGGGGGAGATCAAAATTTTAAATAAATTACAGAATATATTTTATAGTGTTTTAATATCACCCGATATCTTGTCTGTATTCAAATTTTCCATAGTATTTCTAAAATATCTTTTCTAGTAGGTTCATTCAAACTTGCACACAATTAAGTAGCATATATTGTATTTTATTTCCCTTGAACTTTTTTTTTTTGGGGGGGGTCTGGTTGTGGGGCCTGAACTCTGGGCCTGGGTGCTGTCCCTCAGCTCTTCAGTTCAAGGCTAGCGCTCTACCACTTGAGCCACAGCGCCACTTCCGGCTTTTGTTTTTGCTTATGTGGTGCTGAGGAATCGAACCCAGGGCCTCATGCAAGGCAAGCACTTTACCACTGAGCCACCTTCCCAGCCCCTCTCCTGAACTTTTTTTAAAAAATTAATTTATTTTTTTAATTGTGAAAATACCGTACAGAGGGGTTTCAATTACATGGGCAAGATAACAAATACATTTCTTATCAAGCATTGTTGCCTACTCCTTTGTTTCCCCTGAACTTTTTATAGTTACTGTTGACTGTTCTACATTTATGAAATGGATTGAGCAAAAAAATTCAGACTCTGACAGCCAGGAATTGGCTTTACACAGCCAGACTCCAGTGTTGTTTCAGGCTGCCCTGATGTTCAGAGCTAAGCCATAGATGTGCTTCTGTGGGACATAAATAATTTCACAGAGCACCATCATCAGATAAGGTCATTTCAACAAAACAAGGCCACTTTGCAACTGTGTCTAAACACAGGGAGAAAAAATTGAAGTCATTGCACTATCACAAAACACCACATATATGCCTCTTTGAGTTAATACCAACAATGGCTGCTTCTTTATCATTGGGGCCTATCCTGATTCTAATCTGCCATTTCTGTGGCTAATATTAAACTGAGATACTCAATCCCTGCATTACTCCTATTCTCCCACAAAGTCCAGTCTAGATTAAACCCCACCTTTTTAAACTGGTCCCTCTACAAATCATCCATCCAAGTCAAAATTCTTTCCTACTTGTTCTTCCCAAGCTGCCCACAGTTCCCAGTGATGGGAATTCTCCCTACTGCAGTGTGAATAAGAAACTCAAATTTCAACTAGATTAGACTTAAAACTCCTTACTAGTGTTTCAGTCTCATATTGGTTTTGACTCTGGGTGGGACATGTACTCACTGCAGGGGCTCAGATGGAAGTGTCTCCTGTCTTATTGAAGCACCCACCATGGAAGACATCCTCAAAATGAGATCTGCCTTAGGTCCACCCAAATCCCACCTTGTCTTATTCTGGAGACTTAGGCTATCAAAGCTTAGATCTATTCACTACTAAAGCAGAGTTCTTCAATTTAATTTATAAGGAAAGGGTTAACTGCCAAGGAAAACCTCACTGTCAATAGGCTACACAAACATCTTCCACTATGCAGAAACTACATAGGGAGTCAAATCATGAAAGAGAATACGATCAAAACATCAAGATCAACATAGTTCAGATGTTTAATAACATTACTACAGATAGTGTTACAGCCAAGCATTCCATTAAAAAAAAAGAAGAGGAAGAAGAAGGAGGAGGAGCAGAAGGATGAGGAGGAGATGAGGAGGAGGAAGAGGAAGAGGAGGAAGAAGAGGAGGAGGAAGAAGAGGAGAAGAAGAAGAAGAAGAAGAAGAAGAAGAAGAAGAAGAAGAAGAAGAAGAAGAAGAAGAAGAAGAAGAGGAGGAGGAGGAGGAGGAGGAGGAGGAGGAGGAGGAGGAGGAGGAGGAGGAGGAGGAGGAGGAGGAGGAGGGGGGAGGAGGAGGAGGGTGAGGAGGAGGAGGGTGAGGAGGAGGAGGAGGAGGAGCAGCAGCAGCAGCAGCAGCAGCTACTTACTGAAGAATCTGCCACTCATGCAGAGGGTTTAGGGTGCCACACCAAAGCCATCTTTGCAACCATTCTTTCTCTGTGTTCCCATGGATGCAACTTCATTTATATCATTTCTTCTTTATTCAATAAGAAAATTCAGAAACAAACAAATGATCAAGGAATTTTTTAATATGTCAACTCTATCCAGTTGTGTTTGTCCTGTTGGGCTGTTAAGCTAAATCACAAGCTAGACGAAGCTACTAATTGAAGGAAATGTCCCTTGGGAGCATTGTCTCTTCTCGACCCCCACATCTAAAGAGGACTTTCTTTCTGTTGCCTTTCCCCATGGATCAATAACATTTCTCCTAGCTCCTTATGTGTTAAATGGTAGATTCCAGAAGTACTCATTTCTAAAAGAAAACTCAAAATGCTTCAAATGAGGTATACATAAGTTTTATTGGGTATGCATTGTATTCTGAAATAAGTAATGAAGTATTTCTTAAGGATCTTTCACATCTGTTATTATGACTGAAAGATGGGTAGCATTATGAAGGCAAATGAGTTTCAGTTACTGCTGTTTCTGGCTAGTTCCTGGTTTTCTTTTTTCTGTTTTATGGCCAAGGCAATTCTTTGTGGTCTTAAGTGGATTTTCCAGAGAATTCTCTCAATGTCTAGGACCTCTTGATTTCCATAATAGGCTGAGTAGTCTCCCCATCAGCTGGCCCAGTCATTGGTATACCTGTGTAGGACCTGCCCAGGTAACTCTAAGCTACCCTGACAGAACACTCAGTGCTTTTAGCACCATCATCCCCTCTTCTATTTTTCTCTGGATTTTTTGTTTTATAAGGGAGGGAGCTGAACTTTGGGCCTTGTCCTTATTAGACAAGTGTGCTACCACTTGAGCCAGATTCCTGGTCTTTTTGCTTTCAGTTTGATTTTTCAGATAGGTTTTCATGCTTTTGTCTGAGCAGTCTCGGATCAGATCCTCTGCCTCTGCTTCCAAGATAGCTGGGATCACAGTTATGTATCACCATACTCAGCTTGGTTTTTGAAATGAGGTTTTACTAATTTTTTAGTGATTTACTAATGTATGAATTTTCTAATTTTTTAGCCCAAATTGGCCTCAAACTGCAATCTTCCTTTATCTGCCCCCCTGGGATTGCAAATAGGAACCATCATGCCCAACTTCCTCTGAAATTTTTAGAATCTTCAGAATTATTGAATCTTCCCCATACCTAAGCAAGCTCTCATTAAATTTACATGGCTTAGGTAAATGCTATTGTTTGGAGAGTTGGGGCAGACTCTATGTGAAAGTGATACAAATGCTGGGCACAGGTGGCTCATGCTTGTAATCCTAGCTACTCAGGAGGTTGAAATCTAAGGATCAAGGTTTGAAAACAGCCCAGATAGTAAATATCATGAGACTTTTATCTCCAATTAACTACCAAAACGCCAGAAATGGAGTTATGGCTCAAGTGATAGAGCACTAGCTACACAGGAAGCTGAGATCTGAGAATCAGTCCAGACAGGAAAGTTTGAGGTTCTTGTTTCCAATTAACCACTCAAAAGCCACAAGTGGTACTGTGGCTCAATGTGACAGAGTGCAAAAGAGCTCAGCAACAGAGCCCAGGCCCTGAGGTCAAGTACACAACCAACAAAAATAAATAAATAAAATAAAATAAAGTTTTTACCCATTGGTGGAACCATTATACTCTGAAGAACAGCCAAGTGGGAAGTAACAACATGGCAGCAAATGAGACCATGCAGAAGGATCTGAGACATGCACTAGAACACAGATCCAACAGCATCCTCGGATGCTTTCTCCCATGCCAAGAAATTCCTCCTGCAGGCGACCACATATGTTTCACTCTGTGTCCACTGATGCTGTGGTGTGATGCCTTTTGTTCTTCTTCTGTGGTTCCAGAGTATCAAGTCTCGGTAATTATGAACTATCTATGATTTTTTTATTTAAAGTACTTATGCAATTATAGCATCTTTATAAAACTATGTAGTGTTCATGGTTTTCTGTCCTTCTCTTCCTCTGCCCTGTTTTCTCACAGCATTTCTAACTCCATCTACAGTGCATAATGGGAGCACTATTTCATCCATAAGGGACAGTCCTTCTCTGCCACAGGTACCACGGCAGCAATAATTCCAGCAGGACTTGTTTAAAACAACAGTATGTCACTGCGAGACAGGACTTTCTCCAAAGACTCTTTAAGGGTACAAAAGGTTCCTCTCATGCATGCTTTCTCTCTCTCCCTCTATTTCTCTCTTTCTCTCTCTCCCCTATTTCCCCTCTGTTACTATTTTTATTGAAACACTGAAGAGTCTCAAAAAGAAAAACAAGACCCCACTTAAAATGAGAATTTCTTAATTTGTAGAATACTTTGATAAACTGAATGCAAACCTATGGATAACTAAAAATCTACCCTTTGCACACTAACTTTTGCTGGTCAAATGTTTAGGGAAAGCATTTGATTTGAGTGTGATACAGAAATTGAGGACCAAATTAATACTTAATCATTAATTTTGAGGATTCAATTCGAATGCAATGTAGAAATTGGTTAGTAGCTTTGTTGATCGTGAAATAAGTTTCTCTTCTCTAATGAGCTCCCTTAGTGAATATGAACTATGTATACAGACCTATCTCAAAATAATAGGACTATTATGTAAAGGAAGGATTGAAAAACATGATGATAACTGCCAATTAGCAGGATAACTGAAAGTTAACTGAAAGTTCAGTTTATGGAGGTGACATAGATGTGTTCTAATGAAAGACTGAAATCAAGATTGAAACCATAGGTCAACCCCAGTGTCATCTCTTGCTAGTCAATTAATGCTTGATAGATAGACATTACATTGTTCTTTTGCAAAATAAGAATTTGACTTTTTCTTACCATTCAAGTGTGTGATATCCACAGCAGTGTCTTCTGCTCCACCAACAGCTCACTCAGAAAGAAAATGGTGTCAAAGACAAGAAAGGATGCCCCAGACTATGATTATATAGTTTAGACTCAACCCTATGAAAAAGCAGGAATAATAGAGGAAAAAGAGAAAAAAGGAAGTTCAGTTCAGGACCTACTAATACTGAAATCATCTAGATGGAGGGAAACTTGGAAAGAATCAAACAGTTCATGATAACTTAAGATGAGATAATGTGAGAAAATGCACCAACATTCTCTAATATTTTATTTTAGTTTGCATGTTTGTGTTGTTTTGTTTCAGTTTTTTCTGTTAATCTTTCCATCTTTATTTCATTGTTTTAATTTAAATTTTATTGTAAAGGTAATGTACAGAAGGGTTACAGTTACATAAGTAAGGTAATGAGTACATTTCTTTTCTAACAGTGTTACTCCTCCCTTGTTATGACCCACTTTCCCTGCCTCTGACTCCCCTTCTCCCTGAGTTGTAAAGTTTATTTGCAATAGAATTTCTAGTACATATCACCTTTGAATTGGTTCACCCTTTGTCCCACTGTTTCTGTCCTTCCCCTTCCCCTCCCCAAGTCAGATAAACTTACATACAAGACAAAGGGTACAGAAATAAAAAACAGTGACAAAAGGGAATAAACCAAAAGGGGAAAAAAGAAAGAAAAGAGAAATAACTGCAAATAGCACGATAAAAAATGTCTGCACATTTCTTGGAGTTCATTTTGATAAGCATCATTTTATATGGTCATATACACATAGTTATTGAGCCATTGTGATCCTCTCCTAAGAATAACCTCCTTTGTTCTCACCATGAGAAGACTTTGAGTGCTGTTTAATTAATCATGTCCAAGTGTATATATACTATCCATTGAATTAACTTATAGATTTACAGACATATTCTAGTTAACACAAATAAAGGAAGCCATGCAACCTATGTTTCTTCGGGTTTGACTTACTTTGCTTAATATAATTTTTTCCAAGTCTTTCCACTTCCTTACAAATGGGCCAGTGTCATTCTTTCTGATGGAATTCCACTGTGTATATACACCACATTTTCTTGATCCATTCATCCACTGAGGAGCATCTTAGCTATGGTAAATAATGTTGTAATGAACATGGATGTACTAGTAGCTTTAATGTAGCCTGGTTTGTGTTCATTTGGGTAAATGCCCAGCAGTGGGATTGCTGGGTCATAAGCATGTTCTATTTTAGGTCTTTTGAGGAACTTCCATGCTGCCTTTCAGAGTGGTTAAACAAGTTCTGTAATACTTCAGATAGGAAACTAAGGATCTGATTTTTTAAAATAAGTTTTTTATTGTGAAAATACTGCACAGAGGGGTTACAGTTACATTAGCAAGGTAATGAGTACATTCATTATCAAGCATTGTTGCCTCCTCCTTTGTTTTTCCCCTACCATCCCTTCCCTCCCACCTCCACAACTACACTCTCCTCACCCCCGCTGCCTAAATTGTAAAGTTTGTTTTTCAACTTAGTGTCTTGTACATCTCATTGTTACAATGGATCAACCTCTAACCCTATTTAAACATTTTGTTTTTCCCTTCCCCTCCCCAAATACAGTGAAAGAAATTCCACTTCTAATAAGCATTTTCAAAGTATATTTTTGTTGATTCCTGCATTAACATTTCTCTCACTCAACCCTGTTTATAAGCTTTTTAAATAAGTATTTTATTGATGTACACATAGAAAGAGTGTGCAAATTGTAGTGTAATTAAATTAATTTTTACATAATAAACCCTTCTATAACTACCTTTCAAAGAAAGAAATGAAATACTATCACCACACTGTCCTCTCTGGGCCCTGTCTCAGCCCTTATCCCTAATCCTCATTCCAATGGTAACACCATCCTGCCTTGAGAAACTATAGATTCATTTTGTCTGATCATTATACTGTATAAACGAAGTGATGTAGCACATGCCCTTTTGCATCTGACACTCATTCAACATTGAGAAATTTATGAATGTTATTGTCTATAGCAGTTTATTTTCATTGCTGTGAGAAATTCTATTGCATGACTATACTATAATGTATTCACTCAATTGCTAATAAACAACTGGATTGTTGTCTGTTTGGAACTATTCTGAATAATGCAATAAATACCCAGACATACTTAGATAGATACACACATGTGTATGTGCACATTATATTTGCATTCATGTCATATGTCATGTATCATATGTAAATACATGTGATTGACTGTAGTGTAAATATATAAACATTTCTTGTAAATATATAAACATTTCCTTCTGGACTGGTATTGGTAACATAAAAATGGTCTTTCAAAGAGGTTGTTCCATTTTACAATCATATCACAAATATTTTGCATTTCAATCAAAATGCAGCTACCTTTAATTTTGGTGGCATTGGGGTTTGAACTCAGGGCCTGTTACTTTCAAGATAGGCACTTTTCCAATTGAGCCATGTTCTCAGATCTAACACTCAGGTTTTTTTTAACTTTAATCTTTCTGATGAGTATGCCATGTTATGTCATAGTAGTTTTAATTTTCATTTCCTTGAGCACTTTCTTTTTTATTATTGATTTATAGGCATTGTTTAATATTCTGGGATATATATATGTATGACATAAGTATGCTCATGTTGCAAATATCTTTTATGGCTTAACATTTGGCTGTCGGTGCTATATTTTGATAAACAATTGTATTCTTTTTCTTTATGCTTACTGCTTTTTGTGATATGTTTAAGAAATCTCACTGGGCACTGGTGGCTCACGCCTGTAATCCTAGCCACTGAGATCTGAGGGTTGCAGTTCAAAGCCATCCTGGGTAGGAAAGTCGGTGGGACTCTTATCTCCAATAAACCACTCAGAAAACCAGAAGTGGTGCTGTGGCTCAAGTAGTAGAGTGCTCACCTTGAGCTGAAGAGCTTAGGGACAGTGTTCAGGTCCTGAGTTCAAGCCTCATGACCAACAAAAAAAGAAAGAGAGAAAGACAGAAAGAAAGAAAGGAAGAAAGAAAGAAAGAAAGAAAGAAAGAAGGAAGGAGGAAGGAAGGAAAGAAAGAAGGAAGGAAGGAAGGAAGGAAGGAAGGAAGGAAGGAAGGAAGGAAGGAAGGAAGGAAGGAAGGAAGGAAGGAAGAAGGAAAGAAGGAAAGAAAGAAAGAGGAAGGAAGAAAGGAAGGAAGGAAAGAAGGAAGAAAGAAAGAAGGAAAGAAAGAAAAAGAAAGAAGGAAAAGATATCTTTACCAACCTTAAGGTCATAAATGTATTCTTTTCATTATTATCTCCTTACAATCTTTAATATTCTATCTTTTATATTTAAGCAAGTAATCATTCTAAAGTTGACTTGTTTGTGGCAGGATTTCTTGATCTTGGCACTGTCGACATTTTAACAGGCTGATACTTCAGGTGGAGTCCAGCCTTTCTGTGGAAGGACTTTGGCAGTACCCCCAGCCCATTTTCACTTAGATGGGCGCATTCTATTCTCAGTCATGATCACCAATAATGTTTCCACCATTAGAAGCCACTGATTTATGGCATTAAACGGGGATAAAGATGATATTCAATTGACTCACCACTATTTTAGGAATTACTTTTTTTTATCCACACACTCTACTGTCAACAACATCACAAATCAAAGCATTATATACTATCCAGAGACTATATAATGTCTTTTATTTTTGTTCTATCCTGCTGGCTTTAGGACTGATCATATTTGTAACACAAAACTGCCTTATTAAGCTCTGGTATTTAAGTCTTAATAGTTAACTATATAATATTCCAGTTTTCTTACATTTTTAATTTTTACTATTGCAGTATATTTACATTTTTTCATTTAGAATCAGTTTATCAATTTCCATCTACATGTAATTTTGACTGAGATTTCAAGAAATATATGAATCAAAGAGAATATGAAGAAAATATGGCAATTTAGTAATATTGTTTACCAGCTATTAATCATAATGTATCTGAGTTTATATTTATATTAATTTTGTATAAATAATGTTTAGTAGTTTCCAACATAAATTTTATACTTATCTTCCCTTGGATTTATTTCAAGGCTTGGACTATCTTAGTGCTATTGTAACTATCTTTTTAAAAATTGATCTTTCAGGTTCAGTTTGATGCCTATCAAACTGCTGATGACCATCTCATAGTGAAAGTCAGGGGTAGACTGCTGGCCTAGCATGTGTAAGAACTTGATTTCAACCTCTAACATTAAAAAAAATCCTAACGAAAAAAATTGATTTTGCTTAGTTACTTTTTTGATATTTAGAAATAAATCATTTTATACTAATATGCACTCATCTTCTAGTCAAAGTTATTTATTTATTCTACCACTTTAATCTTGTACTATTGTTACATTTTCTACATGTTGACATTGTCCTCTAAGGAATAGCTTTATTTCTTTCCCTCAATCTGATTCAGATGACTCATGTTTTGCGTTTTTGCATTGGTTATATTCCAGTAAAAGTTAAACAGAAATGATGCTGGTGTGTATAAATTTCTTTTTTTATTTTAATTTTTATTTTATTGTGAAAATACTGTACAGAGGGGTTACAATTACATGGGCAAGATAATGAGTACATTTCTTATCAAGCATTGTAGCCTCCTCCTTTGTTTCCCCTTCCGATCCCTTCCCATCCTCCCCCCGCCCCCCTACCCAATCCTCCCTGCCCCCCACCAAAGTTGTTGGTGTGTATAAATTTCTTATTTCTCATTTCATTTGTAAAACATCTAATTCCTAATTATGACACTTAGTGTAAGTTTTTATAACTAAAAGTTGATACAAATAAGGAGATTTCATTTATTATTGGTTTGACATGAGTTTTTTTCTAAGTAGTGTTGAATTATCAAATTGTATTTCTGCATCCATTGAGATGATAATTTATTTTGATAAGGTTTAAAAATAATAAAAATTGATATTGCATGGTGACCTTAAACTAATTTTCTAATGATGTGTCCTTATTCTAAGTGTCAGGGAATATAAATTACTAATAATTTGTTTTAGCTTTTTACATTTGTGATCATAAAAAGGTGGGTTTGTAATTGTATTTTATTACAAAGATTTTTGTCATTTTTAGTACTAAGTTTATTGTGATATCTCATAGAAATAATTAGAAATTCTGGTTGTCACTAATTCGCTTCATTTCTGTCAGTAAAGGCCCATTGTTTGCAGAAAAATAAACAGGTTGTAGAATACAATGGTATAGGAAAACACAAGCTACCCTTGTTCCTGAAAAGATCCTTTTGAGAAATTTGTATCTCATGAATAGCTAGAATCATCATTACTACAGGAAAAGCTAACTGTGAAAAAAAGTTTAATTTTTAAAAAAAGGTTTTATTTTACAGGCATTATTTCTTAGGATTGAAATAGGCAAAGCTGTGTCCTCTTAAACCTCATACATAAAATGGGAAGTGAGCAGAAGACATATAACTATGACATCATGGAGGAAGTATAGAAAGACACCAAACAACAGTTTTGTGATTCCAAGAATGGCTTTCGAGCTGTCTTTTTTCATCCCTTACCTCTGACTGATATATTGCTTTCATAAAAATACAGCTATTACCCTGCTTATCCCTGCTTTATAGCAGGGCCTACCTCAAATGAAAATGCTAGATTTTTCTGGCTCCTCTAAACACATTAATTCACATTTCCTGCATTATCTTTATAGAACTTGCAAAAACTGTCTTATTAATATTATATTCGATAATGACTGTTTTCTCCCATCCTGAATTAAAGCTTATGAAGTGTTTTGATCTTTTTACTTGATGTTCTTTATATTCATAAATAGTTGTTATAATTATGTTAGAAGCCAAACTACATTGAAGGGATATATACATATATATGTTATAATCATTCTATATAAATAGGAGTACTGGTATAATTCTCCCTAGTAATTATGGATAGTTTGATACCAAAATGAGAATGATACATAATGAAAGTAGAGGCAAAGTATAATCACATCAAAATTGTGTGTGTGTGTGTGTGTGTGTGTGTGTGTGTGTGTGTGTGTGTGTGTGTTGGTATAAACATTATTCTTTCCAGATAATGATGGGCAGCCAATTGTTTGTCATTAATTACAACCAATTCATGCTTCATTTGTAATTATCTGTGCTTATTTACATAAAAACCATTCAAATAAAATCCACAAACATTGTTTGTATTCCTCCAATGCAAACCATTCTATTCTGTATTCTGAATACCATGAAAAAAAAATATGTCAACTCTCCTGCAAAACGGAACATTCTGAAATTTTAAGACAGTAATACATTAAAATATTGATTAAACAAGTTTAGAAGACATACAACCAAGAAATACCTAACGTATTGATGCACTGTGATTAGTTGAAGAGGCAATTATCACCTTAGGAATTCGGTGCAGGGTGAACACTTCATTGGGAAACAGTGAAACACAGGAAGAACATTTGAGTTTTTGTGCAACATTTTTTGGTGAACATTTGCGTCATAGGAAAAGCTCAGATCAAGAGAGGTTTCAGAGCAGCTGAAAACCAGCCCCCGCTCTATTCATGATTACTAACCCAATGCAGACCTCATCCATAATAAAGTAGAGAAGTCTTAGTACAGGTAACATAAATATAATGTCAGGATACTTGGCTACCACAGAATTTTATAGAATGTTTAAGGTTTATATAAGGTCTTGGAAACTAGTGACATTTACTGTAATTATGCAGATGAAAAAACTCAAAAATATATTTGAGTACCACCCATGTGGGACAGTAAAGCATTTCAATGATGTCTGTTCTGAGATAAGGAAACACATGAGAAAAATAGTGTGTGCATGTGAATGTGAATAGTCTTATATTTCAGGCTAAAGTGTTTGAATGTAGAACCAAGAAGCAAGTTAAAAGTGTTTGTTAAGAGGATCAAAGTGATTAATTTTTAGCAACATTTTTTCCAGTGCAATAGAGTAAATGAATTGGAGGGGTGAGGGGCTATAGTCAGGGCATCTCATTGGCCACAATTGTAATCATCTAGACCTGATACACTAAGGGTTTAGTCTAGGGCAGTTGGAGCTGCAATAGAAAGAAAACTGCAAGAGAAGTTCAAAAAAGGCTAAGGAAAAGTTGGGGGATAAAGAGTTTTGTTTTATAGCACAGACATTTTATTTACTAAAATCAATGTTTCTCCTATATGTTAATCTAATATTTTTCTTCCAATCCGGAACTAATTCATTCAGTGGTTGCATTTTTTTCTTAATAGAATGAAGATAAAATTTTACCGGCCCCTGAAAAAAAAGTTCTTCCAACCTTGTATTTACTTGAGGAAATCAAATTGCTTGGGTTTGGTCACCAACTCCTCCCTTACTAGTTGTATGATCTTGAATACGTTTCTTGGTTTCCTGAACCCAAATGTCATTACTTCTAAAATGGATGCAACCATCATATTACCCCAGAAAGATAATGTCAGGAATCAAACAGGGTCAGGCTCATGGTGTTCATTGTTTTTGAGGTTATTTGTAATATTACTTGCATTTCTCAGGCAGCTAAGAAAATGGCTGTAAAAGCTCCCCAAAACTATTTCTCTTTCTCAGACATTTCCTTTGATCTCATTGTCATCTAATTTTCTAGAAGATCAACCTCTCTTCTCAGTTGCCAAATAATTGGAGGAGTCATAAGTTTTACCAAACCCAGCTATCAAGATAGCTAAGCCTCTCTCATATTCTCAAATGTGTGTGAAGGCAGTACCTATATGGGACACACTCCTGCTCATCAGAAGCTTTGTCATCACTGTGGCTGGTCCCTATATACATAGCAATATTCCCCATGCTCAATTCTGAGGACTCTGAATAGGCACCAGAAGCACTGAACCATTACGGTGCCACCACTGCCGACTATACTTACAATACTATCTCCAGCACCGCCATCTCTTCTTTCTATGATCATCAACACTGTAATGGCTGATGTCAATGCTGCCCAGTGTTATTATCCCTTACGAAGGGAGAAATAGCTCATTCTGCTTGTACTTGGCCTCTTTCTATGGCCCTCATCCATGGGACTTATTTAATTCCTAGTAAATAGCCTACAGTATGCTTCATGTCACACATAGAAACTCCCCTCACTTGAAATGGACCTTTTTCCCTTGAACCTCCAGTGAGTTATATTTCCTAAAATCTTGCTTTCTCCTTGAAGGCAATATCCTGCTGTCCGGCAATTCTATCTCTGGATATATGTGACTGTTGATTAAGGCAATTAGAGACGAGCTAGAACTATATTCTGTTATGTTTTGTTTTTAAAACCAAGCTACAGAGAAAACTGTTTCCAAAAACAATCCCATGCATATTAGAAAAGAATTAAGACTAGGAGGTGTGTTTGCCTATGACAGAAAACTAGGCATTGAACAGAAGAAAAATAGTGGTGGCATTAGAAAAAATAAAAGTAAGGCAATATGATGCAATTTAAATCCTCTGACAATGACTGATGGGTCCCGGGAATGGAATCAGATGGATGCTTGTCTCTGAGTGCATTGCTAAAGCATTTCCTCACACTGCTTGTGAAACAATCAACAGGACCAGGGGCTATTCTGGATTTAGTCCAAGGAAATGAAAGTAGGTGAAATGAATACAGTAACATGGAAGCTAATAAACCCCTAGGGGAAAGTTATCATAATATCACCAGATTG
This sequence comes from Dipodomys spectabilis, assembly GCF_019054845.1. Taxonomy (NCBI): domain Eukaryota; kingdom Metazoa; phylum Chordata; class Mammalia; order Rodentia; family Heteromyidae; genus Dipodomys; species Dipodomys spectabilis. The sequence continues at coordinate 13,209,664 of NW_024870701.1, read as the reverse complement.
GAACACACTTCTGAGAATATTTGTGAATGGTAATAGAAGTGTAAAAAATATTGGAAATGTGGAATGAGTTTTTTAAAAAGTTGATTGGAATCAACTTCTGTGCACTATAATGGAAAGGTACACAGTGCTGAGAGAGAACATACAACACTTGTGATCTTGAAATACAATTCTAATAAGAGAAGTCGATGCCTTCTCATAAAAATGTAGTAATAGAAATCAAAACCAATTTCCTTATTTAAAAACACTATCAGCTTTGGTATGGAATTAGATTCTGAAGATTAAAATGAATTAGAAAACTCATAGCAAGCTTCAAAAATGTGTTTAAAATATACTTTTAAAAGAAGCAATATGGAATTACAGAAAGTAGAAGGATTTGGAAGTCTGACTGCTCTGAGTGCAGAGATGTAAAGACTTTTTCTCGGTGCCTTTTTTATGCAAAGGTACAAGAACGCTTACTTTAATAGAGGAATTGTTACAATATGCCAAATTAGTCATGTAAAATCATCTGTATGGTATATAGATTGAAGTAGATATTCAGTAAATCCCACCTTCTATCTCCTTCATACCTTCCCATTTCCATGGTCGATGGCATATCAAACACTGTCTCTCCTTTTCCATTTTTTATCTTAGAGTAAGATAGTACTGCCCTCACTGTCAGATCAATTCTTAATGCCCAGTAGAACCAGGGAGAGACAGGGAGAGTAAATAATGCCCGTTAGAGATCTTAGGACAGCATGCAAATAAACTGCAGTACAGAAAGTTGTTTGTGTTTTGCTTTTGTTTCTGTTTTTGGCAATCAGCAAACACTGGTTCATCCGGCTTGAGGTATCTTTAATACACAAAATGAGTATGGCAGATCCCCAGTGGACTGACAACCTTCTATGTGTGTAAGGGAGAAAATACATGCATTGTGGGGGTAAGACTAAATGACTCCTAAGTCTCTTTCAGAGTCTTCTGATTCTAGCCAGTCTGACATGCTCTTACAAATTATGGAAGAGAACCTGCAAAATCATGACACACTTCTCAGGTTGCACCTGCTAAATGAAAGGCATCACACCTATACACACACAGGGGGACATACAGAAGTGAATGAATGTCCAGTGCTGCCAAAGTTATATATTTTTCTTTCAAGAGGTCTGTCTAGGTTTACAAAATGACATACATAATGAAATCAAAAGAACCCTATATATCCACTTTGGATTAAGCCTCTCTCATGAGGTATAATGACAATGTAATTTTATTTGGGCCTTTCCCTTAAAATATACTCAGTGATAAACTTTTCCCTCTGCCATGAAATAAACTCTTCAATAAGTGCCTTTATTTCTGAATTTACTGTTTAGTAAGAGATGGGTCCGGGGACAATTTAGTTCAAGACAGTTGATTTAGAGTTAAACTCTCTCTTGTCTATCAGCTGGGCCACTTTCAGGACAGCTGCCCTCCCCAGGAAAGGTATTTTCCTTTGTCTTACTCTTCCATGCTACTTAACAAGAGGATTTCTAGCAGATACTCTTTTTTTTTTTAATTTAATTTTATTTTATTTGAGAACATACTGTACAGAGGGGTTACAATTACATGGGCAGGATAATGCATACATTTCTTACCAAGCATTGCAGCCTCCTCCTTTGTTTACCCTTCACCTCCCTTCCCAGCCTCCCCCCTCCCTCCCACCCAATCATACCCCCCCTCCCCTCCCCCCCGACATTGTAAAGCTGGTTTTGACATGACATTTTGTACTTCTCATTGTTGCAACAGGTCCACCTGAATCCTTAAACGACTTGTTTGTCCCCATCTCCTCCACATGTTATACTGACATCAAATATAGTGAAAGCGGGGGTTACACTGTGGGGGAGGGACATACAAAGCAACAAAGAGATAATATTATAAATGCGTTAGAAACACATGCATGAAAGAAACAAAAACATTAAAATACATATTTGAGGTTTCGTTTTCCTAATATCACATTATTTGACTTTTTCCGCTTGACTCATACCTATACTAGATATTGCAAATAAGGGAAACCATGGGACCTATGTTTCTTTGGGCCTGGCTTACTTCACTTAATATAATTTTTTCCAAGCCTTTCCATTTCCTAACAAATGGGGAAATGTCATTCTTTCTGATGGAGGCATAGAATTCCATTGTGTATATATACCACATCTTCTTGATCCATTCATCTACTGAGGGGCATCTGGGTTGGTTCCATGTCTTAGCTATGGTAAATAATGCTGCAATAAACATAGTTGTGCTGGTAGCTTTAGTGTGGCCTTGTTTGTGATCATTTGGGTAAATGCCCAAAAGTGGGATTGCTGGGTCATTGGGGAGCTCTATGTGGAGTCTTTTGAGGAACCTCCATACTGCTTTCCAAAGTGGTTGAACAAGTTTACATTCCCACCAACAATGAAGTAAGGTTCCTTTCTGTCCACATCCCCTCCAGCATCTGTTGTTGTTAGAGTTCTTGATTTTTGCTGTTCTAACTGGAGTGAGGTGATATCTCAATGTTGTTTTGATTTGCATTTCTTTTATGGCTAGGGATGTTGAACATTTCTTCATGTGTCTATTGGCCATCCTTCTTTCTTCTTCAGAGAAGCTTCTCTTTAAGTCTTTCGCCCACTTACTTATTGGGCAGTTGTTTCTTTGAGGATTTGTTGTTGGGTGGTTTAATTTTTTGAGTTCCAAGTATATTTTAGATATGAGACCCTTGTCCGTTGTATGGCTAGTAAAGATCTTCTCCCAGTCCGTGGGCTTTCTATTGATCTTGCTAGCTATGTCATTTGCCCTGCAGAAGCTCTGCAACCTTATACAATCCCATCTGTCCAGCCTTTCTTTGATTTGTTGTGTTTCCGGGTCTTTATTCAGAAAATTTCGGCCTGTGCCAAGGAGACCCAGGGTTTCTCCTATTCCATCCTGTAATGTTTTCAGAGTGTCTCTAGCAGATACTCTTGTAATAGAGCATCAGGACCAGAAGCAGAAGAGCGGGTAGAAAAAGTCTCTTGCATAAATTCAGAGTGTTATAGCTGGCTTAATGATGCTTAAATAGACTTGTTCATGAAGTTTATTTGTGCCTATATCTGATGACTCCCCTCCAACTACACCTTTAGCTGTGTTTCTCTTTAGCCTGCCCCTCTCTTTCCCTCACCCCTGCTACTAGAGTACCATTGCCTCATCCAAGCCAGCTTCTTCACCCCGAAATGAAGTGGCCTGGGATCTACATTCCTACCCCCAGATTTCTCTCTGTTCCCTGGAGTTTTGCCTCTTTGGAGGGCCTGCAAGGGAAGAGCAGTTACTTTCTAGAGGCAGCAATGGCTCACCTCTGCTAAGCGGCCAAACCAGCTTTCCAACACATATCTGGGCTCTTGGATTTCTGAGGTTGAAACTGGACCAATCTGCTCTGGGCACAGAACCAGCAGGGGCATAGCCAGCTCTCAAACTTGTCTTTGAAGTTCTCCCTAATCTGAGTAAGGGCAGATATGTTTCTCTTTCCTACTTCCTTCATAAAAGAGGACACTCTCTGTACAGTTTTCCCAGAGAATTAGTCCTCCAAAATGTCCTCCCTTTTCACTCTCTTAAAACTTTTAGATCCTCCATTTTGATCAGCTTTCTAGTATTGGGTACCAGAGTTGTGAAAATAGCCCCTGCTTCAAAAGTGTGCCTCTTACTGCAGAAACTCACTTTGGAGTGAAACCTCTATTGCATCATGAAACCTTGCTCAAAGCTTAAATCCATCCATAACTTGCTATTACAAATGCATATATCTAAAAGAAAAACAAACACTAGAAGGAAACAATTGACGTGCCAATATTAAGATACTATTACCTCAAGACACAGAAGACTGTTCTAACATATATGAAATATTTAGACTTCCATGTATTCATTCATTTATTCATTTATTAACATTAACTGAAAGATGTCATGTCCAGCTAATATACAGGGCTCAGAGTCCAAAATGGCAAAGACAAAGAATCAGAACCCCTAATAATGGACTCTGTAGTCTATAAGCATAGCATCTGTCCCCAGTGGCTTTTGCTTATCTCTAGTTTTCAAAGAGACTATTGATTTATCTTATATTTCTAGGTTGATGTTGAAAGCACACTGTTTTCTTTAATGTCAGCCTGTACAAGGCAATTAAGTCAACATATAAGTGAGACAGCTAGTTCTTGCCAAAAATCATAACTGAAGTATATGATACGAGATTGTTACCAAAAGTCCTTGCCAAGGTTTTCTGTTATTGAAACCTGAAAGTTCACCTGATCAGAAGTACTTCTTGGTAGAGCAACATGGGTCAGTAGGTGAGGCAATGGCATGGAAAGGACTCTGGGAACATGAATTTTAATTTGGTTCTGCCACTGACTGTGACCTTGATCAAGTCCCCAGACTAGAATCTCAGTTTCCCTGCTGTAAAAGCAGAAGGGATCTGGCAGTAAAATGGGTTAAGTATTGTTCAGTTATTTTCTTCACATCTAATGAGACATTAACACAATGTCTATTATACAGACACTGAAACTGAGCTACCAGAAGAAAAAATAAAAACAAAAGATGCTTTTAGATTCAGATAGCAAATGGGAAATTATCCAAAAGTTGGAAGTGAAGATCTCTAACTCCCTAATCTCTTATCTTGCTAAAATTTTTGACAATGTTAAATATGAAGTCAGATTTTTCTCCCATTGCCTTTCACAGAACAGCTCTGTCCTATTTCTCTCATCCTGAAGTTGAAAATATAGATAGAAGGTAGATGATAAGATAGATAGATAGATAGATAGATAGATAGATAGATAGATAGATAGATAGATAGATGATGGATAGATTTGCAGACATACTTAGATATACAGACATGTAGATATGCATACAAACATATACCTATATATGCTCCCCCCCTGTGAATTAAAGAATAGCACATTTTAATGAAAGAAAACATTTTGAGGCCCTATTAAGCACAAACACTACAAGAAGCACTAATGAATTAAACAGTGTAACCACAGGGCTCATAGTCACTGAGGCAGGGCTTGTAATGCCCCCAAATTATGTTGGGTAATTTTTTTCTATTATTTCTCAAAGGACCCCCCATAAATTAACTAGGCACCAGATCAGAAATAATAAAACTACTACTGCTCAGAGTAGTTAAACATCTTTTTCTAAGATTGTACAACTAGTGGGTGGGAGAAGCAGAAATTTTACTCAAGCTTCCTAACTCCAGAGTCCATATTTTTAACCACTAACTTACTCTGCCTTCCAAAGATAAATAAGATTAGATAGAACCTCCTGTGAAGAGGTTCACGGATGAATGGAGGAGAAAGATTCATAACTAACTGCTATGGAAGAACAGAGAAATGAGCAGCTAAAATTGTGCAGAGCTGGAGCAAATGAGTGTGTGAGAAAGTATCATAAAGGAAAAGGCATAGAAACTTGTAAGACAAATGAGGGATTTGTGTAGGGCCACAGATCCTATAAATCTAATCTCTAAGAAGGGGTGCAATGTAACTATGTGGTTTGACCATAACAAAAATCAGCTTCTCTTATTTTAGGCTTCTGAACCTGAATATAGACAACAGACTTCTCACCCCTCAGCCTTCCTACTTTCAGCCCATGGGATAGTCTTCAACTGCAAAATTGTTGCCAGGTTCACATCAATCAGTGAAAAATTGTTTACATGATCAGATCAGTGTAACTCCGATCTCCCCCGGCTTAGATTTTAAATTCTGAGATAATCTTGGTCAATGTATAGGTGAAGAGAATTTTGTGTAATCACCAAGTCAGTCACAGAATAATGGTAGATTTTAGGTAGTGGCCTCTTTTTCTCCCAGCACCCAGGATTATTCTCATATTTTAAATCACTCTAACATACAGACAACAAATGTATTGGGGTTCAGGACTAGATGTGAATAATGCTATTGAACTTTAGACAATGGGAACAAGAATAAGAATATAATTGTATAATATTAAAAAGGGGAAATCCCATTTAGAAACATTTTTTCAGGGATTTATGATCATCCAGGCTCAGGTCTAGGCAAGAAAGCAAAAATTTGCCCTTTATTTGATATTATTTAGCATTTTCAATAAACTGTTGTAGGGGAGAAAACTGATTTTTTTGTAACGGCATCTATCAGTTTCTGTTTGGTTCTTTTTTGGGGGAGGGGCGGTGTCTGGTCATGGGGCCTGAACTCTGGGCCTGGGCGCTGTCCCTCAGCTCTTCAGCTCAAGGCTAGCGCTCTACCACTTGAGCCACAGCCCCACTTCCGGCTTTTTTCTTTTTGCTTATGTGGTGCTGAGGAATTGAACCCAGGGCCTCATGCATGCAAGACAAGCACTCTACCACTGAGCCACCTTCCCAGCCCCTCTGTTTGGTTCTTATAGCTGATTTTTAGTAATAACAGAGAGGAGTTATGAATTAAGTTTAAATAAATTCTACACTTAAGCATCCAACCATATATTCTGTTCCCATGTGCACAAAAATATACTATTAACTTGACTTCTATATAGGAAGAAGAGTCAGATAAGATACTTATGTTTGAATGGATTAAAGGTAGTGACAATTTTTGCTCCATAATGAGTCATATTTTGACAATAATAAGGATTTAATTACACTATTTGTAGACATTTAATATTATGGTGTTTCAACATAGGTAACTAAATGAACAGATACAGATGAAAACAAGCTTAGGAATTTTTCTATAGGATGTTAATTTTCTCATGAGCTGAGTATTTTGCTGCCATTGGGGACTAATCAGAAAAATGAGCAAAGAAAGATGATGAATAGGTTTATAAGAATGAAATCAATGAGAATAACCAAGTACTAACTTTATAAAAGATACTATTTATATTCTCAGTGTGAAATTTTGGATGGATTTCTATATAATAAATTTTAAAAGTTTGTAATATTAATAAACCTATAAGACATAATAGTATAGTCATTATTTTAAAATGTTGAGTATTCCATACTTTGAAATAGTTCTTGTCAAGCTCATCTTACATTCAAAGAAACCGTATATGTTTGAAAAGTTAGGAAACTAATAGTATATGATGGGCTAAAAAACAAATCTACAAACACTAGAAACTGGGATTCAGTATTATATTTTGCTGCCTAATAATAAGAGGATGATTTAATCTCTAAGGACTATCACATTTTGAAATGAAATAAGGTAGATGTATTTTTAATGGTCTCACAAAATGCATACTTTGCTCTCCTACTAATGATCTAATCCAAAAAGTATTCACTTGTGTACTGAGACAGACAGACTCACCCAGCTCAGGTCTTAGCTCTGAGCTATGTGAAAGGCAAGAGACACAAGACCACATGACATCAAGATCATGCTTTCTGTTTATATTCTATGCAGACCTTTTGAATGACTCTTAATCTCTGTGGTTGAGGGGGTCTGCCCTGAACTCATGACCCCATGTAGCAAAAACAAAAAACAAAAACAAAAAAACAACTGTCTTTCACCCCCTGACCTAGTGTGTTCCCGAATCCTAACCCTGTATCAGATCCCTGATGCTTGCTGCTTTGGATTCTGGAATTCTTACTTGCTAATCTTTCTTTAAGATGACTTCTCTGGAATTAATCAATGATCCACCTGCCAGTAGCTTTTGTGCCTAACCAATAAAGTCTCAGTGCTGGTTGCTCTAGCTTTATCTCTGGCCTATTGTCTCCCAGACTATGTTAAAACATGCTTTAAAGAAATGACAATGTTCAAAGGTCCTTGAAGCTTTATAACATATGACACTTGAAAACTATGTACAATATCCTGAAACTGAATCTAGTTTTAGTATGATGATTTCATGTCAACAGATTATACCGTGGGTCAAAAGAGAAAGGTAAGCAGGAAGGAGTACAGATATCAGCAGCCACTAGAATGACATGCATTTTCAAAGACATAATCATGTATGTCTAGCTCATCTCTCTTAGTAATTTGTAATCTCTTTGGGGAAATGGAAACTTGAACTCCATTCCAGTTTGGATCCTTAACAGTGTCTAATACAGAGTATTTTATTCCCTGACCCTTATCAACACTTACTGAATGAATAAATGAATGGACTAATGTTTAATGATCAACTTGACCTCCTAATCCTTTGGGGATTATCTTTAGCATTTCTATAAACAGTCAACACTATATACTTACAACCTTCCCTGAGATTTTACACCATCCAGATTCTAGAAGTCAAGAAAGTACTGAACATGTCAGTCCTTAACTTTCTGAAAGAAAAGCAATGTGAATTAATAAAAATAAACAGTCCAAAAAACAAAAACACTAGTTCATGCTGCACAGGCTTTCTTACAAAAACAAATCAACACATACTTGGTTATAGTGAAGCAAATTACAACTCAAGGAAAAATTGAAAGAGAACAAAATATGCCACTTCTAACCTGTATTCTGGAACAAATGGAAAAGAATACTGGCACTTTGTAAATGAGTTGGCCCTGGGGATCTTTAACATGAACTACATTCCCTCTGCCTGAAAACAAACACCATAGCATCAAACAAAGATCGGAGGGGCCACAATGCATCCTGAGCACCCACATGTGAGCATGGGTAAGATAGGCAGCTCAGAGGAGGGGACTTTGAAAGAAGACTTGTATTGTTCGTGGAGCCTTTCAAGCGTAGTAAGGGTGGAATTCCATCTGTTCAGTTCAGTTCGGTTCAGTGAGCCGGTTCACTTTTAATGGTTCACTGAATTATGACACCTAGTAAAAATTACAACCAATGTTTAAAAAAAAATCCTGTATGTTATCAGTTATAAAACTATGTGACTTGATCACTGTAAAAATTTCAGCTCTTTGTGTTTCTGATCTGTTTCCAGGGCATCTACCTTCTGGCTAAAAATAAAAAAATCAAAAGTAACAAGGATGACATTAAAATATGCCACTACAGAAGGGTAGAATATATTTGTGGAGCTCTGTTTTGCACAAATCATCTGTGTGCATGATTTCAGACAAACACAGGAAGTTACGAAGCTTTCACTCCACATTTGCATTCAGCTTGGTCTCCTGATCACGTGCTCTTTACATGTAGAAAGAGCCCTGAATGCAGCAGCTTAGCAGATACTGTACCTTGAGAAACAGGTAGAATTCCACTCCACTTGCTTGAATGACTCACTGAACAATACCAAGTTATTAAGTTTTTTGCTACTGAGAGGAGATGGGGGAGGGTACCAAATCTGATATCTGCCCAGTGTCATTTTACTAAAAGTCTGTGTGCCAGCCTGTGTCCTTTGAGGAGGCTAAATACTGATCAACTGAAGCAATCATCTCAGACATTCATCATTTTCACTTACCTAAAGGAGAAGAAAACAAGTGGTACAATGAGACGATTGATGGGAGGTGGTGGATGGTTATTTGTAGTGTATTTTGCACCCAGCACATTGGTCAAGATGGCAAAGACATACCTACTATACTTAAGCTATCCACCTCCAAGAAGCAAGATGTATTTCTTACAGGGTGAAGAAAGCATGTAACCTCTGAAGAGAAGGAAAAAAAAATGTGGCCAGGAATGCTTAAGGAAGATTTCCACTGCATGCACTGGAGATTTGAAAAGAATGAAATAACATCTCTGGGGCAGAAACCTAAAGTAAAAGGAAAGGCATAAAACTGACCATATGAGGCACCAAATCTGGTTGATGATATCTTCACAGTCATCACAAACCAGACACTCTTGTCTCATATCATATTATTGCACTATAATTGACATCCAACGACGGTCCCAGCATGTTCACTTGATTATTGCTCAGAAAAGGAGGACTATGTAATAAAACACAGTTAAGATACCCTGGGTCTCAACAACAGAACTTCCTGCTAGAAATACCATTTCATCACGTGAGAAGATCTTATGTTATTTGCTGAAACAGGGAAAGAATATAATTTAAAGTAGAGAGCTCATTAAAATGATACTCTTGCCATTTCTTACTTCCTATATACCTCTGGGATTATTGTTGCATGTGTTCTGCAGCGCACTTTTCCAATATAGTCAGCCTGCCACTGTTCCATTTAACTGTCTTGCCTGCCTTCATGTGACATCATAGCCACATCAAAGCACGCATGGCAAAAATACATCTTCTGCAAAAATATATAAACTCCAATGTGTGCTTTGCCTTTACAAGGTCTATTCATATTTCCAGTGAAATTCCTTTTGCTGGACTTTCTGTCAACTGCCAGATATTTTTACCTTTGCCTTGTCCATATGCATTTGTCTCCGGCTCAGCTTTCTTAATTACCCTCATCTCCCATCAAAAATCACTGGATGGCTAATTTTCAACATGTAGTAAGATAGTTCAACAGTAATCTCTATTAATAATTACAGCATCTTACACTTTTAGTTCTAACTCCTTTTAGGATACTTTCTCCTTTTGCTGCATTCTTTCCTTCTAAAGCTTCTCATGTAGAGCAATAAATTTGGTTGGTCAAACTGGTTTTTAACAGGTGACCTGCAAGTCACTAGTAGAATAACTGTCCTCTTTATATTTCTACTTTTTCTAAGAGAAAAAAAAAATCATTTGAATGCAAATCATTCCAACAAAAAGTAAGTGCCAGCAAGAAATATACCGAAACTATGCCTAATTTTTTTATTAAAATTGACAACAAAAGGAAATGCTTCTCTCTAGAAATGAATGTGAAAAGTGAAAGAGAATACTGACAGGTAGACTTAAAAAAATAATACTGTTTCCAAGGACTCTGGAAACTATGGATCCAATATTTATGTGTCTGTGCGTTGAACTTTATTTGTGTGTCAGAAGCTAACCTGGGTGGCATTTAGAAAACCACAGCATGCATAAAGATTGCTGGCATACTTTACAAAAAGAAAAGAAAGGAGGAAAGTCAGGCATCACTAACTTCTTGGAATTTCTGGAAGACACAACTGACCGTGGAGACCAGGAGAATAGAATTGAACACTCTAGTCTTCTAATTTATCTTTTTGTAAGAGAGCTTTTGATAGTGTTCTATATATAAAATACTATAACAAGTTTTAAAGCAGGTGAACTGATTAAAGTGTAGAGAAGAGACCAGTTATTTCCTGAGGAGGGGAAAAAGGGTCCATTTGCCCATTCGAATAATGTCAAAAATATTTGTGAAAACATCTGAAATAGAAAACAGAAATAGACATTTATTGGACACCTACTGTGTTCCAGGCATGTCACACGCTAGCTCTCATTGAATCTTCACTCACCCCTGAAAGGTAGAGATGATTGTCCTCATTTGCTACATGAGGAGGTTGATGCTCAATGAGATTAGTCAGATCGCCTCAAGTCACCCAGCTGGTAAGTGAATAGGGATTCAAGAGAATGGGGATTCAAACTTGGGTCTAGCTGCCACCAAACCTCTTACTCTAGGTTCCTGGGAAAATTAATGTTGCTGTATCACATCCTTCAACGTTCCTCTACAGAGAAGTGGCCACACCTCTGCTCCTGAGCCTCCTTGAAGTTGCTGCCTCCCAACCTCTCCTTCCGGATCCATACTAAGCAGAACCTGGTTGTCTTCCCTCACAACAAGGTACAAATACTCTATTGCAACATTGTAGGTATTTGGATTTTTCTTGAGGGGCGAGTTTTTTTTTTTTTTTTCTGTCTGAAAAGGAAGGGATAGTGTTTGCAGATGAAACTTTTGGCGGTCGATGGGCAAAAAGGGAAGAAAGGCTTTCCTGCTCCTTGAGACCTACCCGTGCCTCTGTCTAAGACCTCCCTTGTGCACGTGTACCTTTAAATATGTGTGTGCAATGCACCATGCAGAGTTCAGCAACATCTTTGGCTAACTAGCTGACATTTTGGTGCTTAATAAAAATGGACAGAGCCTGGGGGAGTCAATTACAATAAAGGTACTGAGCTAGAACCTCACTGAGAAGGAAGAGGAAAAACAAAAGAATGAAGTGACTAGAATTAAAGAATAAGTGTAACAGGTGAACTCCAGTAATTACTGTACAAATTCACATATAATTATTGAACCTACAGCCATAAGAGGCCTTTTACTGCCATAATGTCTGTACCCTTCAGCTAGTAAAATTTAAATACCATGCCCCCCCCCCTCACACACACACACACATTTCTAAGAAGCAATCATAACTTCAATGCTTATAAACCTTACTGACACTGTTTAATAATCATGCCTTAAGATAATTTTTTACATCCTGGGGTATCACAAAAATCAAAGTACCTTATGCTGGAAGTATTTTGGCCTTTAGAGAATAAATGGCCTGAGGAGTTTACCAGAGGCACTTGTATTTGCTTATAAAGAGTCACTTTCTGTGGATCTGTGGAAGTTCCTAAGTGATTCCTCCCATCACCAGAGGAATCCTCGATGGTGTTCAACACAGTGATTTTTAACTTTTCCTGTGAGGCTCAAATGTGGCATTTATCCAAAGCTATAAATGTTTTGTTTGAAGGGAGCGTGACGGAGAAATCAAAATGTTGCCGATCGTTATTCTCTTATACTTCACACGAGTGCTAGTCACATTTTTTTTTTTTTGCTTCAGAAAAGTTTTACACTCAAAAAATAAAATTGAATATTCCAAAGTAGCAATGTATGTAGATTATATCAATTTAGATTTACCTTTCTAGGACTGAAAAACAGACTTGAAATGTGTTTGTTATTCATTTAAGATATTAAAAAGTCATGAAAATAACTACATTAACAAAAACAAATATATAGTTTGAATTGTGGAATTGTTGTTTTTTGTGACAAACTTGGGCTTGAAATTTTGGCTGACAAGATCATTAGACTTGCTTTTTTTTTTTTTTTTTGGTCGGTCATGGGGCTTGAACTCTGGGCCTGGGTGCTTTCCCTGCACTCTTCAGCTCAAGGCAAGTGCTCTACTGCTTGAAGGACAGCACTACTTCTGGTTTTCTAGTGGTTTGTTAGAGATAAGAGTCTCACGGAGCATCCTGCCTGAGCTGGCTTTGAACCAGATCCTCAGATCTCAGCCTCCTGAATAGCTAGGATTACAAGCGTGAGCCACAGGTGCCCAGCTGCATATTTATTTCTATATTCAATTTCTGATACTAGGTTGCTGTGATAGAAGGAAATTTATGCTAGCAGCATGTAGTAACAAAAACAATGATCATTTTAGAAGCCATTTCAGATGATTTTTTGATATTTTTGTTGATGCTGCATGAAAACTCAATGAATGGCAGTTTCTCCATTGGTTCCTCTTGCATTTTTAACGAACCCTTTGCTATTGTATGATTTTCTATCATCAGGAATCAATGTTTGGAAAATACCATTTACTGAATTATGCAAATTTTCTAAATTTTGACAAAGCACTTTACAATATTGAAACACCTCATCCAATTCTACTGCCATCAATTCCACTATCAAAGTGTTTATGTTATAGTCATGGTAGATTCCAAGTTTTCTAAAATCCTATTTTTCAACAGAAAGATCGAAGTTTGATCAATGGCAAAAAAAAAAAAAGTATAATTCTTTATTACAAAGGTCCACACATTCATTGTGGAAAAAATCCTATTATATACAAATCTGAATAATAGCTGTCATTCTTTAAAATAAAATCATGTTCCATGAAAAAGTGGCTACTTTAGCTTGCAACTCAAACAGTTGCACAAAGTTTTTTCCTCAAGAAAACTATTATATTTCAGAATGCAAACTTTCTCTTTTTATCATGTAGAATATTTAAACAGATATATATTTAAGAATAATGCTTAACAAAACTAATACTTTTATTAGTTCATTAAAAATACCATCCTAAGGGAAACTGAAATTTCTTTAAACTGACAGGCACAATGTTTAAGAATCCAATGATTTCTGTCTTCATTTGGTGCCATGGCTCTAATTTTCACTAAGTCACCAGGAGAAATACTGAACCTTGCTTTCCACCATTAATACAAATATCAATACAATAAAAAAGAAAATAAAATCTTTTTACTATTCTAAAATAATTGTTGGTGATTTGCCTATGAATCCCCTAAAAGGATTTCAGACACCCCTACGGTGTCTATAGACTACATGTAAATAACCACAGGTCTATGTGAATAATCACTCATTGATGTAACTGCAAATGAACTTAGGACTTCAGAGCATCAGAACTCTGAGCACTAGTCTTTAGATAGTTTCTCACTGGTATTTCTGTTATGTATAAGATGTCTATGCCTGCTATCAGGGAACTCCCTCAAGGTAAGTGTCTTTTAGTTAGTGCTCTGTCTGCTGGTTACTTTCATTTGCTTGATTTGAGTTCTGTATTCAACAATTACTTGTGTATATACATGTATATGTGTGTATATTTATATATGTACATGCATATATACATATATATGTATACATACATATATGTATATATATATCCTCTTATATTCTACTTCACTAGGTTGTTTACCTCTCCCAGAGCAAATACAGGGCCTAATTCATCAAAATCATAGCTCAGGAGACTTACTATAGGACAGGTTGAAGTTAAGTGCAGTAAATAATAGTAGGATAATTGTCTTCCAAAACTTGTGCTCTAAGCCGGGCACCGGTCATTCAGCCTGTAATCCTAGCTACTCAGGAGGCTGAGATCTGAGGATAACGGTTCAAAGCCAGCCTGGGCAGGAAAGTCCACTCTCCAATAAACCACTAGAAAACTGGAAGTGGTGCTGTGGCTCAAGTGGTAGAGCACCCACCCGCTATGAGCTGAAGAGCTGAGGGACAGCGACCAGGCCCAGAGTTCAAACCCCATGACCGACAAAAAAAACTTGTGCTTTAAAAGATGAACTTCCAAAATTTATCTTTATGGGGTATAGAAATATATCTAAGAATTAATGATAGCACTGTTGGTGGACACATCATTCACTTGCATTGCCAACTTCATTTTTCTTTTTAAAAACCCATTGCTACATTCACATTATGAAGGGATGTGTAGACTGTATGAATGTCCCTGTCTAGATCATAGACCATTAATGTACCAGAATTAAAAAGCAGTGATTCGATTTCTTTGAATCACTAGGAGACTGCATAGGGTTTTCCTTCACATTAATTGGTAGAAGACCTACATATTTCCACAGATTTTAAGACTCTAGCTGAACGAACTGAAGAAACTGAAGTGACCAAACTGAGTTGAGTTGGTTCAATTGTATGTTTAGAATAATCCCTCACCTATAATTTTCTTCCTTTGTTTCAGGCAAAAACCAACATATCATATAGTATTTAAGTGCTCTTTTCTGTATGGTTTTTTGTTGCTGTTGTTGTTGTTACTTGTTTTGTTTTGTCAGTTGTGGGGCTAGAACTCTGGGCCTGGGTGCTGTCCCTGAGCCTCTTTTTGCTAAAGTCTAGAACTCTACCGGTTGAACCATAGTACCACTTCTGGTTCTTGAGAGGATAATTGGAAATAAGAATCTCACAGGACTTTTCCTGCCCGGGCTGGCTTTGAACCATGATCCTCTGATCTCAGCCTCCTGAGTAGCTAGGATTACAAGCATGAACCACCAGGGCCGGGGTCTTTTCTTTTTTTAATTTTAATTTTATTGTTAAGGTGATGCACAGAAGGGTTATAGTTACATAAGTAAGGTTGTGAGTACATTTCTTGTCGAACTTGTTACCCCCGCCTTTATTTTGCTCCCTTTTTCACTCTCCTTCAACCCCCCCCCCCCCCCCCCCCCGCCCCCCGCCGCCAAGTTGTTCAGATCATTTCCAACATAGTGTCTTGTATCGCTATTGCATTGGTTCCCTCTTTGTCCTTTGTCTCACCAGTTTTTGTTCCCCTCCCCTTCCCTAATTCCATCATTCTCTCTCATAATAATAATAACCACTGTGTAGAGAGGACTTTCAATTTGCCATTCAGTAGGGTAGAAATTCAAGACAGTTAGTTGTTTAGATGTTATCAAAAACTCTGTCACTGAGTGCCATCATTCCCAATTTACAGATAAAAAAAACTGAGGTTTGAGGAAATGAATAATTTGGCCTTATAGGTTGTAAATCATAGATGAAGAACTTCGGCTCAGTCTTCTAACTTCTAAGCTTGAATCTTTTTCACTAAAGCATACTCTTGGAAATTTAATTTTATGTTATTCTTATTGAAAATACTCCAAATTCTTTATCAGAAGTTTGCTTCAAAACATTGTGGTTTGGGATTTGCTGTTTTTGGAAAGCTTAAGAAAAGATTAAGGGTCTTAGGATTGATGTTATTTTTTTAAGAGTCTCAGAGCTAAGAGAGAATATTATCAAACCCTGAAATATTTGGTTAGAATGACAATCCTGTAAAAGAAACTTGGTTAATGTCTTTAATAAACTGAGAATTAAGCTAGGTGCTAGGTTTTCTCAATGGTCTTTATTCTATCACCACCCCTTCCAAAGCTACTGAAGTTTTACTCTTAATATGAATTTCTTAAAAGACTATTTCAACCATTTTTAATAAACTAGTATCCCAATTCATATTATAGGTATAATGAAGATGTATTTAAAGAATTTTTACAATCAATTCCTAAATGTTATCATTAAATTTTTAAAAAATGTTCTTCTCTTATCTGAGAGTATTTAATAATAACAGAGAAAGAATATTGAACTCACAAATATGACCCAGTAGCTATCTAGGTTCCCGTGTCTTATTAAAATGAAGACAATAAGTCAATCTTTGCAGTGTATCTATAAGTCAATGAGTATTAACCTTTGTCAAATGTCCTGGTGTTCAATTTATAGTTAGAAAATTGAAACATTTTTCCTAATGTCTCCTTTCTATACAGATTAGTTGGGCTTAAGGCTCTCATAGATTTTATCCCTTAACTCATTATTAAGTACATTTAAGTGCTACTTATTTAAATATTTGTTCATTCAGTAATATTTAAGTATAGTTTTTAATGAAAGATAAGAAGACAGAGAGACAAACAATAGGACATGCCTCCCTACAAACATTTCTTCTTTTATCTTTCTATCTTCTAATCTTGTATTGACTCATGCAGGGATTTGAAATTATTGCATAATCAAACAAAATGTTATAGGTGTAATATTTGAAGAATTAAAGTCCTATGCAACTTAAGCTATAACTGCTAATGCTAAGATTGAGTCACCATATTGTCTGATCCAAGTACCTATAGACAGAAGGTGGATGAAATAAAAATAATATATTTAAATATTCAATAGTCAAAATGTAGAAGTCACTCTTTTTTTATCACTGGAATAGATACATATTAACTTTTAAGCATTCTTGATGAGTTGATTTGAGAGTATAACCAGATTTATCAGAATCACCTAGAATTTTGTAGAAAATACAAATTGCTTAGCTTCATCTCCAGAGATTCTCATTCAGTATAAGTCTGGGGTGGAGTCCAAGAATTTGCATTCTGAGAACATGTTCTCAGATGATGCCATTACTGATTGCCCAGGGAATCTGGCTTAACGGTAACCACACTAGAGACTAGGATATGAAATTTCAGAATAAGTGTTGCATGCAAGAGTATGTATTGCCAACCTATTAATCCATGTATCAGTAAATGTAATTGTGTTAAAGGTTGTAATTGCATTTTTAGCAGAATGAAGGAGAAGAGAAAACAAGGAGAAAGTCTCTAATAAATGACTTCAATAACTGAGCAAGTATGAGAGAAGGAAATAGAGACTCTGGTTTGCTAGCTCTATCTGTACATCATTTTAAGTCATAGCAGTAAGGATTAGAAAGAAGCACTATTCCTTCATAAAGACAATGACTTGATGGCACCAGATTTGGATGTAAAAGAAATAAAATACTAATACAATAAAAGAACTACAATATTTTCTTCCTCAAGGCCAAAGGAACACTTTAGATAAGTTTCCTACATCTTTAAGATACTGCACTTCATCCATATGTAATAGACCTCGTCTTAAGTCTGATAAAGGTTAACTTCATGGAGCATGGAAGGCACCACTAAATGATCAATTGCTAGAACAGGCAATCTAGACTCTGCACAGCTGTCCTTGGAGCTGCTACCCACCACCCTCAACTTTGCAACACAGACCACAGAGTCCCATTGGCTATGACATACAGTCCTGAAACCGAATTGACTTTTTGACTTCTAAGCCCACAAAAACTTAAGACAAGTACAGCTAGTATTCATTCATTCAACTCTTACCCTCACTGTCAGTTTTTTTAATGGCATCATCTGAAATCAGAGCATTTAGTAAAAAATAAATGTAATGATCCTAAATTGGGTTTGTATCTATTAGTAATTTCATTTAGCTATAAATTACAGTGTCAACTTACAATCTCTAACAAGGAGTAAAACAAACTTCCATTCTTTCAGGTAAAAGTCATAGGCAGTCCAAAACCAGAGTGACACTTTTTTTCCTTTGCCTGTCCTGGGGCCTGAACTCTGGGCCTGACAGCTGTCCCTGAGCTCCTTTAGCTCAAGGTTAGCAACTCTACCACTTGAGCCACAGCACCATTCCCAATTTTTCTGTGATTAACTGGAGGTAAGAGTCTCACAGACTTTCCTGTCTGGGCTGGCTTCCAACTGTGATCTTCAGATCTCAGCCTCCTGTGTAGGTAGGATTACAAAGTTGAGCCACCAGGGCCCAACTAGTGTGACATTTTTATGAAACCTTATGAACCCTCATCAGTCTCAAGTATCTGTCCCTGTCCTCATGGTCCATGTGCTGATATGGACACCACCTAAGCAGCAGATTCCAGGAAAGGAAGGAAAAGGACAACCTCTAATCATTCAAGGAAGACTTCTTTAGTCTCCCATAGAAATCCCTTCTTGCTTTTAGCTCTGAGAAATCTTGGGAAATGTCAACTGGGCAGTAAGAAATATAAGTTAAAATAATAAAGAGGCTCCATTACTAAAGAAAAAAGAAGGATATCGCAAAAATTAATTTCTGCTACAGGATTCAAAAAAATTATTTCCCTTCCACCATAGAAAGTGACTAAAGGTGGCTTCACTTCAAAATAAACCAGCATTACACTGTGGGTCTCATTCTTTGAGGAACTTAAATTCCAAGTCCTGGTACCCTTAAGAGTCTAATTGGTGGTTACTGGGACTCAACAGGTTCTGAGGACCACACTTTGAGAAGCACAACTGTACAGCTTCGTCACCATTTGTCAGCTATCTGTCTGATGGTGCCTGGCATGTTATTGATCCTCCTTGATACCAGATTCTGTTCTGTTCCTTTTTACACTTTTATTCTCCATAATTAGATCTTGCAAACGAGTGAGATTTGCTTCCCCAAAGGCTTGTTTCATCAGTACAGGCTAAGTTGGACCAATAATGATGGATGGATTTTAGCAATGCAGTAAGTTCTTTCTTGAAGGGAAGCTGAAGAGCGCATCCCCTGGAGGAGTTAAGCTGTGCTCCAGAGTGGAGAGGCAGTGCCATGCCTTCCGGTGACTTCCAATGGCCAGAAGCAGCCAGGGTCAGGCACCACAGTCAATCTAACAGTGAGTGATTAATAGCCAAGTGGAATCTCCAGAGCTTTATTTCCCAGCCCCTGCTCTGCTTCCTCTTTAACACTCAGGTAAATGTCAAAAATGGACCGAGGGATTATAGCTGACCAGGGGTAAATGCCTTCATGTTGTCCTCCAAAGGTTAGGGCTTCCCTGGCTCAGTTGGAAGCTCCAATCTCCAATAACCATTAATCCACTTCGCACTGGTAGGAGTGAGCATATTTATGACTGCAGTCACTAAAGGGTGAAATAAAGATTAGTTTTTAGTTAGGAACGCAAAGCTTTGGGGATCAATACAAACTCACTGCTGAAATCAATCTAAAGTTTGGAATTTTTAAGTAAAGATTTACTAGGCTTCCTTGTACAGTTAATTTTCCAAAGGGGGAAAAAATTAAGCTCAGAAATGTAACGTAGTAATCAAATTGAGTAAATACTAGTCAGTTTGCAAACTGACCTTGGTTATTCACATATTAAATAAGAGCATAGAGCAATAAAAATGCCCATAATGTGAGCTGTAAATTTTCCAATAAACAGGTAAAACAAAACACACATATAGATTTACATGATAAGAATACTAGCAGCTACACTTGCCTATTTGAAAACATAAATAATCAATAGACATTAATAATGAAGTTATTCGTGCGTTTCCTTATTACTGTGCATATTAAGTGTTTCAATTATTTCTACTTAGTTTGATAGATAAATGTATAGCCATATTTTATGAAGGCCTTCAAAATGGATATAGGATTTTTTTCTTGAAAACAAAAGCTACTGTTTGGATGAGAGAACAAGTGGACTGGAAATGCATAGCTTGTTACAGTCCTCTGCTGTTCATGTTTGATGCATGTACACAATTTATTATGCAATTTCTTGAGATTTGACAAAGTAATTGTCTGGCAAACCGTAGCTTTAATGATATTTTTCTGTTTCATGTGAAAAGACTATAGGTATTTTAGGAAAATGGCTTAATAGATCAATGTCTATAAGTACTCTTTGGCTGGTTATATATCTGCAGGTTGTAGAAACCGAGAGATATTTTGGGAAGAATGTAACTCTATAGAGTAAATTCATTTTCTTCAAAAGGGTAAGTGCATGAAAGCCTACAATAAGCTAACCTCAAAAATTCTTTAAGCTACCCTTGGGCCTTTATAGTAGAACTGTGTGTCTTCTCAGTAGGGTATGGAGGAGCAAAAATGCCTCAATATTCAGTGGATACTGGAAAACAGGCACACACAGCTTCCACTTCATTTATGACCCAGCTATCATGATAATATGTTGGTGTTTTCTGCAATTGTTAGTGGGTTGAATTGTCTACTACCCTTGCTGGTTAGGTTCCAGATAGGCTCCTAAAACAAGTACTCTCTATTGTTTCTTAATTTTGGGGCACAGTCAAGTAAGAATTGTGATTCTGGGTATGTGTGCTGTTCTTTTTGAAATATGTAAAGGGAGTGACAACACATTTTTACTTGCTTACTGTTGGCATCTACCATTTGCTGCCATCTTCTTTCAAAGTATGCAACAGCATTAATGTATACTTTCTTTTTAAAAATATCAATATGAGAGCTTTAATCTACAAATGATTTAATGCAAGTCTGGCATTTTGACAACAAATTAGGCAAATCATACTGCATTATCAGGGTAATATAAGTTTTATTTTCTCTGTTATCTTCACTAAAATACTTGCATCATAAAGTTTTTGTCTTAATATAAATAGCGTCTCTTTCCCTCTTTTCTTCCTTTCCCTTCAACACATCTACATTAACTATGTGTTATGCTGTCTGTCTTGAATATAACTCAAAGGACTTTAAATCATACCTACAACCTTAAACCTGTTTAGCTTTAGGAGAGAACTAGATTATTTGTTCAAGTCTGTTTTCATTTGTTAAGCTTGTAAGCTTACAAAACAGTAGCAACATTTTATATCTGTAAATATGGGCCTGAAAATGCACGTCGCTCTTGGTACTTTCTTAAATGGTAAACTCCACCTAGGTCATAGGAAATGGGTACTCTTTTCCATTTCACAACAGCTATTATACAGAGGCTAAGATATAACATAAAATAATACTTTGGTGGGGCTCCAGGGTTCATGCCCATAATTCTTGCTACTCAGAAAGCTGAGATCTGAGAATCGTGGTGAATCTAAGCCAGCCAGAGCAGACAAATCAGAGAGACAATCAAAAAGCCAGAACTGAGATGTAGCTCAACTGGTTGAGTGTCAGCCATGAGTGAAAAAGCTAAGTGAAAGGGCAAGGCTCAAAGTTCAAACTGCAGCACTGACACATACGTGTACGTACGCACACACACACACACAAATAAATACTTTAACTGATGTTATTTTCTAACTATGAAATATATAGATTACATTTACTCATTAATTACATATGTGTGTAATTGCATATGATGTGTAAACATGTGCATTTGTGTGTACACACATGCATGGATATATATACATATATATACTCAGAAGACAAAATTATCATGTTTATACCAGAATAGAAAAATATTGAGCACCTCAGTTACTGTGCAGATGCTCTGATCAGTGATATATAATTGAGCAAGTTTTAGATTGCTTTATTAAATTCCATTTTCTTGCCAGGAAATTTATGTCACACTCAGGATCCACCCCCACCCCCATGTAACCATTGGAATATAATAATTGGGGGAGGCGTGGCTCTTTTACCATCATGAATCTGTATGATTTTTAAATAAAGGTAGGTTAGGCATCATGGTAGTGGAACCTTCCAGGTTGCTGTACATCTCAGAACTGTATTGATGAGGGTCAGTTTTCTAGTACTCTCTGGTCTACTACTGCACAAACAGAAGAGCATTTGTTCCAGGACTCAACCTATGAACACAGAAATCATTTGACACATAAAGTTAAGTGTCGCTACTGCCTCGACCACCAAGGAAGACGAGACACCGAACTCTTCTCTCTGCAGTTTATTCAGGACCTTTGAGTAATGTTCTGACCCCAACCCCGGGGAGAATTCCCCACAGCCTTAAGTACCCGCTGGGTAGCCAACGCTGATATGCTACGTGGGGAACCACCAATAGGTTCAGGTACGCGGAAGCAAGCCAGATTCTTTGCCTTAGTCATATAAGGAGTGGTTTACCACAGAGAGCACTCGCCATCGGGAAGGCGGAGGGCGGAAGCCGGCGCCATCTTCCAGGTGTGGCCTCTCGCAGCTCTCTACAGTTAAGTGTTTCAGCTCTCTACAGTTAAGTGTTTCCGATAAGTAATGAATGGTAAGGGAGCCTCCCAGATCAGCACAGCTAAAACAAGCAAATCTAAAACTTCTATCCCCAGTGGTGGTAAGTTAACTGCCACTCTAGCCCAGAGAGCCTGGGGTTTCTTCCAGGCCTGAAGGAGAGAGCTCTACCCCAGTGAAAGGAAACTGTCAGAGCCTGCAGCCCTTAGGAAGAGAACTCTGGCAGCATGTCTCTAAGAGCTCAGATCCTCCTTTCACAAGAGGAGATTCCTACAATACAAAGAATCTAAGGGGGAAAAAAATCTATATTCAGTCCTACATCTTTGTGCATCAGCAAAATCCATCTACTTCCACGGCTACTTGTTACAGACTTGGCAGGATTCTCAAGGAAGCAAATGAGAGATAGACACATGGGTAGACACACATTCTCTAGTGTTTCACATTAAAGATTTTTTAAAAATCTAGCATTACCACAAATATTGCAAAATCCAAGAAAATATCATAACATTAACTAATTAACCTCAGCACAAGTGAACAATACTTCTCTCCTTGAAATGTAACTGAACTTCTCAATTGTGCACAAATATTTTGTTATGCCATTTTCTGGAAGAAAAAGAGCGATTGATTTGTTTTTCTTCTAATGCAATGCACCAAAATTTGGGACCAGGCTTGGTGGCACACACCCACAATCCCAGCTAAGTAGAAGGAAGAGGTAAGAGGATTGCAGTCCTACTCTGGCTATATCTGAAAAAATAAAACAAAAGCAAGAAGAATAGGAGGCATGGCTCTAGTGAAAGAAAGCTGCCTAGCAAGAGCAAAGCCCTAAGTTCAAGCCTCCATACTGAAAAAAAATGCTTATTTTTTTATTGTGAAAATATCATATAGAGGGGTTACAATTACTTGGGCAAGCAAGATAATGAGTACATTTCTTATCAAGCATTGTAGCCTCTTCCTTTGTTGACCCTTCCCATCCCTCCCCATCTCCCATCGCCACCCCCCCCTGCCAAAGTTGTAAAGTTTGCTTTTCAACGTAACGATTTGTACATCTCATTGTTGCAATGGGTCCACCTGTATCCCTATTTAAATGATTTGTTTTCTCCCTTCCCCTCCACAAATTATACCAACATCAAATACAGTGAAAGCAGGGGTTATACCGTGGGGGAAGGACATACAAAGCAACAAAGAAATCATCTTATAAATATGTTAGAAACAATCGCATGAAAGTAAAAACATTTGAATACATATCTTGGGGTTCATTTCACCTTACATCAACTTTTCTGACCGTTTCTGCTTGTTTCAGACATATACAAGTTATTGCAAATAAGGGAAACCATGGGACCTATAATTCTTTGGGCCTGGCTTACTTCACTTAATATAATTTTTTCCAAGTCTTTCCATTTTCTAATAAATGGGGCAATGTCATTCTTTCTGATGGAGGCATAGAATTCCATTGTGTATATATACCACATTTTCTTGATCCATTCATCTACTGAGGGGCATCTGGGTTGGTTCCATATCTTAGCTATGGTAAATAATGCTGCAATAAACATAGTTGTGCTGGTAGCTTTAGTATGGTCTTGTTTGTGATCATTTGGGTAAAAGCCCAAAAATGGGATTGCTGGGTCATAGGGGAGCTCTGTGTGGAGTCTTTTGAGGAACCTCCATACTACTTTCCAAAGTGGTTGAACAAGTTTACACTCCCACCAAGGATGCAGTAAGGTTCCCTTCTGTCCACCTCCCCTCCAGCATCTGTTGTTATTAGAGTTCTTGATTCTAGCCATTCTAACTGGGGTGAGGTGGTATCTCAATGTTGTGATTTGCATTTCTTTTATGGCTAGAGAGGTTGAGCATTTCTTCACGTGTCTGTTGGCCATCCTTCTTTCCTCTTCAGAGAAGTTTCTCTTTAAGTCTTTAGCCCACTTATTTATTGGGCAGTTGTTTCTTTGAGGAATTGTTGTTGGGGGATTTAATTTTTTGAGTTCCAGGTATCTTTTAGATATGAGACCCTTGTCCATTGTATGGCTAGTGAAGATCTTCTTCCAATCCGTGGGCTTTCTATTGATCTTGCTAGCTATGTCCTTTGCCATGCAGAAGCTCTGCAATTTCATGCAATCCCATTTGTCCAACCGTTCTTTGATTCATTGTGTTTCTGGGTCTCTATTAAGAAAATTTCACCTGTGCCAAGGAGACCTAGGATTTCTCCTATTCCATCCTGTAATGTTTTCAGAATGTCTGCTTTGCCTCTGAGTTCTTTGATCCATTTGGAGTTGATTCTGGTGCAGAGTGAGGTATAAGAATCTAGCTTTAGTTTTCTACAAGTAGTTAACCAATTTTGCCAGCACCGTTTACTGAAAAGGCTGTCTTTCTTCCATTCTATGTTTTTAATTCCCTTATAAAAATGCATATTTTTGAGTTTTATCATTACTAGCTTGGAATAACTTTTTCAACTTACCAGTAATTTGATGTTTTGGGGGAAAGCATGCCTACATTTCTTTCTGTATGAACTATAAGACTCCAGGTTTTCTGATGCAAGGAATTATCATAAATACCTTTTCATTCTTAAGGACTTTTACAATACTACACAAGTGTGTCACAACACACCAGATTCCTGTCCTAAACTTCCATGTCTTAGTGTTGCCAATACCACCAAGAATAGAAGTCAGAATCTTCTTGGTAGTCACATATTCCGTCCACAGGCAATAATTTCATGTAGTCACAATTACTGTGATTGTGAGTACACGAATACACCCTGTAACACCAGTGCACACTAAATTCATCGATCAATTTCACTTTTGTCATATCTCAAAAATATTCTATCTTTCCAATACCATCTGACCTAAAGATAAGGTGGAAATATTGAGCAATCTTAACTGATTGCAGTAAAATGTCTTTTATTTACAAATCTGACACAATTCTAGGGCCCTTTCCAGACTTGCACATGAGTAGAGGACCTGCAGAATAGTCAGAGACCTCCCACCACTCCGTTTAGATGGAGTTTATCAGTGTTCCCTCATAGTTCGAATAGATGAGCAATCCCTTAGCTTATCTCAAAAGAATTGAGCCCAAGCCCTATATTACGAACTGGGAGTCTATTTCCACAAACTATTTCAGTAAGATAAAGAACCAGAGTATGAACCTAAATGTATAAACCATATAACCACCCTTCTCATCCACTTTGGTTTAGATAATTCGACCAAAGGAAATTATGCTAAGAAAGGTAGCTTATGGACAGACTAATTTGTCAGTTTTCTTTTGAATTTACAGTCTGTGGTTCACCAAACTAAATATTGAGTGTTTTTCATATACAGAGCATTCTCTCACAAAATCCTCACAGAAACAATAAGCTCATAGGATAAATGAACTATGATCTACCCATGAAGAAAATGAATCTCAGAGAGGTTAGCCATCTTACTTATTTCTCACAATTGCCTTATCTTTCTCATCTTCAGGTCATATCAGGAGACTTAAATCTGTTCCGTTAGAATAAAGTTAGTTGGAAATGCATTTGGGGACATAAACTCGTTTAGTTCATGCTTTACAAATATAGGAGACTATATTAATGTGTGTGAATATGTGTACATACAGAATTAGTATGCATGCATATATTTCCTTATTTTTTCAGTGCAGTCTAAAAGAAGAAGATTTCAGAGGTAAGGAGCACACCCAATGCCCAGATGTCATTTCTAATATCATTTTCTAATAAAAAAAAATAAAATCAAGTCATGTGTCTTTGAGAAATAATGGATCTCAGACTGGGACATAAAAATAAAAGATGAGTCCATGGAAACTTGCTGTGTCAGAAAGTAAAGAAAAGAGACAGAGAATGGGGGTGGAGAAGGATGCAGAAAGCCAGGAGAGAGGAAGATAATCAAAGGAATATAGGTGGCAACCATAAAAGCTTGCAATTGTCAAATATGGAATATTTTTAAAAGGAAAATAAGTAATGTGGATTATTACCTAAAATGTAAAATAAATATTTTCAGTTTCAAAATGGCATAAATAAATGGTTAAATAAATAAATAAATGAAAGAGAATATACAAATTTCCTTTGGTGACAAGTTCTAAATAATTTATATCCATATTCTCCCTCCTGATTGTGCATAGGGACCTATTTGCAAGAAGCACAATATTGAGGAGGTTATTTTTTAAGGAAAAGAAGTATTTCCTTTATGGAGAAAACCTGACAAACTTTACTTCATGCCAGTGATCAGGCATGCCATTTTGGTCATATAGACCTTGATCCTGTCATATGAAAATGGGACTTTCCTGCCACAGCCCTTGTAACCCAAATCCATAAGCCTATTCTTGATGCTTAGGAAAGCATCAGGCAACTACAACTTAGAGGCAGTCACAAGTTACATAATCGATACTGAAAATCACCAAAAGTCCTCCAAAAATAAGGGCAATCTGGAAGGCTATATAGAAAAATGGAGGCTAAGGAAACAATGACAAGGATATCCTGAGACATAAAAAGTGCAATACATATGAAACTAATAATTTATCAGTATTGTTCATTAATTGCAATAAATGCATCTACTAATGGAAGATATTCATAGTAATACTGGACTTCCGGTGCATCAGAATTCTCTGCATTATCTTCTGATTTTTTTCTATAAACCCAAGTTTGTTCTGAATTTTTATGTTTGTTTAAAAAGTATTGTATGTCTTAGAAAAAAATCCAATTTTTTTATTAATGGCAGTTTTAAAAAATAAACTTGCTGGGTACCAGTGGCTCATGTCTGTAATCCTAACTACTTAGAAGACTGAGTACTGCAGTTTGAAGCCAGGCCAGGCAGAAAGTCCATGAGACTCTTATCTCCAATTAACCACCAAAAATCTGGAAATGGATCTGTAATCAAAGTGGTAGAGTGTTAGCCTTGAGCAAAAAAAATCTCATGGACAGTGAGTTCAAGCCCCGGCACCAGTACCCTCCAAAAATAAAAATAAAAAATTTGCCAAATACTGAGCACTATCTATGCTGAGAAATATTAATTTTGAGGAGCAATATAAACAATATGCATACACATACACATATATGGTTCCCTTCCAAACTTAATATTGTACATATCATCTAAAATTATATTTGAATCTTACTCTCAAACATACAGATCACACATTCATTGAAAGTAAAAATATACATTTACAGGGAAGATTCAACTGACAAATTTTATCCACAAGATAAATTTTTTGTCACTAGTATACATACTTCAAGTTTATTAAATCAGTAACAACTAGAAGGACATTTTAAAGATGTAACACTAAGGAACTCCATCTTACACAGTGCTTTTTTAATATATTTTTATTGTAATGATACTGTACAGAGAGGTTACACTTACATGAGTTTGGTAATGAGTACATTTCCTATTGAGTATTGTTACCCCTCCTTTGTTTTTCCCCTACCATCCCTTCCCCCACCATCTCCCTAACTCCTCCCCCCAAGTTGTAAAGTTCGTTTTTTTTTTTTATTGTGAAAATGCTGTACAGAGGAGTTACAGTTACATGAGCAAGGTACTGAGTACATTTCTTATCTAGCATTGTTGCCTCCTCCTACCATCCCATCCCTCCCACCTCCTCAACTACACCCCCCCCACACACACCCCCACCTAAATTGTTAAGTTCGTTTTTTGACATAGCATCTTGTTTGTTTTCAATGAACATCTCATTGTTACAACAGGTCAACCTACATCCTTATTTCAGCATTTTGTTATTTTCCTTCCCCTCCCCAAATTAGAGAAATGTATATACGAGATGCAGGGCACCTGAATCAAATACAGTGAAAACAGGGGTTATACCATGGGAGAAGAACATACAAAAGAAACAACAACAACAAAAATCACATAGTGCATTGTAAGTACATTAAAACAGCAGCAAAGATTAAAAACCACTTGTGTCCCTATCTTGGTGTTCATTTCGCTTAGCATCATCTTATACGGCCATATGTACATAGCTTTTGACATTTTCAGCTTGTCCTACACATATATGTTTATTGCTCATAAGGGAAACCATAGGACCAATGTTTCTTTGGCCTGGCTTACTTCACTTAATATAATTTTTCCAAGTCTTTCCATTTCCTAACAAATGGGGCACTGTCATTCTTTCTGATGGAGGCATAGAATTCACACACACACACACACACACACACACACACACACACACACATACAGACATATCACATCACATCACATCACATCACATCACATCACATCACATCACATCACATCACATCACATCACATCACATCACATCACATCACATCACATATTCTTGATCCATTCATCTACTGAGGGGCATCTGGGTTGGTTCCATATCTTAGCTATGGTAAATAATGCTTCAGTAAACTTAGTTGTGCTGGTAGCTTTAGTATGGCCTTGTTTGTGATTGTTTGGGTAAATGCCCCAAAGTGGGATTGCTGGGTCATAGAGGAGCTTTGTGTGGAGTCTTTTGAGGAACTTCCGTATTGCTTTCCAAAGTGGTTGAACAAGTTTACACTCCACCAACAATGCAATAGGGTTCCCCTCCAGCATCTGTTGTTATTAGAGTTCTTGATTATAGCCATTCTAACTGGTGTTGTTTTCGTTTTCATTTCTCTTATGGCTAGAGAAGTTGAGCATTTCTTCATGTGTCTATTGGCTATTCTTATTTCCTCTTCAGAGAAGTCTCTCTTTAAGTCTTTAGCCTACATGTGTTCTTGATATTCTTTCTGAAAGCATTTGTTTTCCTTTGACTTGTTGGAAAGCCAAATCGACATAAAACAGAATAAAATAAGGCCAAATATTCTGGAAAACATAGAATTTAAATCCCCACAGGGAACTTAACTCAAACCTTACTTAACCTGACCCATATTTCACTCCATTTCAAGCACCATATGATGCAAAGATAAAAATGAGAAAATTCCACTCGAATTTGTCATCTTGTATTAGCCAGAGCTGAATATTACTGTTGAATTTTGAGAAGATGTATCCTATAAAGAGTGGATTGTCTTTTTTTTAATAAAATGAAGTACTCATCATAATTCCGTTATTTTAACCAATCAACTGCCTAAATTTACCCAGACTTTCAAACAATGCTTCATCAATATGACAATATTACTCATAGAGTTTGAACGCCTTTACTGAAATTTATAAAATATGGCATTATAAAATATATGCCTAACCAGAAATAAAACAGTATATACTGGATGGGATAAAAGATTAAGGGAAAATTGGAAATAAGGGTAGAAAGAAAACAACAGAGAAGGATTATTTGAAAGTGAAAAGTTTAAAAGTTTTGTGTTAATATCAAACAGGCTGACCACAGTAATAAATAAATAACTCAAGGAATATATGGGTGACCTGTGAGTTGATAGCCTTGTAATGATATAATGACATTTGACAATGACCATATAGCTATCTGACTAATGAACTTATATCTTGACTTTCCAGTAAACAAAAAGCAAAAAAAAATCATATTTTTAAAAAATTAATGAGAGTCCCAATAAAGAAATAACCTTCATTTTTATGTATCGGTTTGGGAAAGAAAAAAAAGGATTACCACCAATAGAAGAAAAATTTGAGGGTGGAGAAAGTGATTAGAATAATTTGCAAATTTAGATGATAACTCTTCATGATAAAGACGCATAGCCTTGCCTATAGCAAAGGAGTTTCATGGCTTTCATTAATGAGCATTCAAAATCTGACATTCCAACAGTAAGACAAATATTCTCCCACAAAGTAATTTTTATGAAAACTTTGAATACATACAATTTCTGAATATATAATTTCTGTCCATGAGCTCAAAATAATTCCACAGTCTTCTATTGCTGTTTCTATCTGACCTACATCCACAATAATGACTGACTAAGTACCTCTGGCTTTGACTCTCTAGGCTATTTTCAGAAAGAAAGTAATATATTTTCCCTTCTTCTATTATCTAGACCTCTAGCTTTCCTTATAGTCACTGGAAAAGTTGTCAATTGTACATTGGAGAACATTCATTCTATTCATTTCTTTTCAATGCACCTTTTATACAGTAGTTCAATGAAATGCTATATCTCTCCAAACACAGAAAAACTAAGAGTCACTGGTAACATCAGGAAAAGGAACCAAAGAATAATTAAATACCTCTTCCATCTCAATCATTATCAAAAGAGTCAGGAATATATTCAGTAGTCTATCAATACTTAATAGCCTTAACTTAAAAAAATGATTACCCAAAACATATGCATTAATGTATTCAAAGGTAAAAAGGATGATGATCTTTAAAACTGTATGTGAACAAAATGAAACATACAACATGTAAAGAGTGAAGTTTGACAGGGTGGTGCTTTGGATAAGGCAAATTAGTCTCCTTTAGAATAGAATTATAAAGCATTGCAACTCCAAGAGAAGCAGGACACATGCTCATAAGCAAGCAAGCACACACACACACACACACACACACACACACAGCTTTGCATGCACTTTACCAGGAGTCTTGTCTTGTCCCCTCGCCCCTTATTTTATAATCAAGTATGTTTTTCCTGTTACCTGGGCTAGCCTTGACCACAATTCTCCTGCCTAGGCCTCCCACATACCTGAAATTACAAGTATGCACCACCATAGCTGGCTGCTTCACATTAAATAATTACTCACATAGCACTCAGTATGTTCCTGACTCTTTCCTCAAACAAAACTCACAAAATTTTGATATCCTGAAATCCTTTGAGGTAGGTGTTATAATTATCCTGTTCCCTGATGGGCAAAGGAAAATTACTTACCCATGATCACACAGAAAGTACCACAGCCAGGATTCAAACCTTGCATGTTCACTTAGAGAATCCAAACTCAGAATGGCATCACTATACTACCTTTGCCTAGCAATTTAATTAAAATTTCCATAAAAGTAACTATTCCCTACATTTACTGAGAGCTTTGCTTTCACCATAGGTGAAAGATTTGAGGTAATATTCACTGAGGTCTTCTCTTAATTTAAAAGAGTGGATCAATAACAATGAGGATATTGACTAGCACCACTTTGATCAAATGTTCAAAACAGTCTCTGAGTGTCCCCCTTATTCTAGGTACTGTTTTTCTGATAAATTTGAATTTTTTGCCTTTAGCCATCCAATAACATGTTTATTTAATCACTACTATAGGCAAAGTAGAAATCTACTTTGTTATGAGAGAAAGCTACCTTGTTATGCTGGAAAGCTAACTTCTATGTACCATAGGAGTTGGCAGTGTGGGATGGGGGTGTTGTTTGGTTTTTTTTTTTAAGTGAAATGCTGTTTCTCCCTAGAAAATTGTAATTTAGTCACAATGATAGAATAGATTCCCCCAAATAAGCTACTACCAAAGCAGTAAATAGTAAATGTCAAAATAATATCACTGATAAAAAGTACTATGAGGAAGTTACAGTCCTGCTTTGTTCTACAATACTTCTGTATACCTATCCTTATTAGAGCAATTATGAACTGTAATTACTTACTTATTTTATCTAATTACTGACTTAGTGCCTTCCTGTCTTCTCCATTAGAATGTTAGCCCCTAGTGCACAAGAATGCAGTTTTGTTCATCATTGTATCCTCAATATTTAGTTTGTTGTTTGGCATTTAATGAATGTTTAATAAACACTGAATGAATGTCCATGGTAAGTAGTGTAGCAAAATGGCTAATCTCTGGAGCCAGATTGTGTTGGTTTGAACCTCAGCACTACCTTGGGACAGTTGTGTGATTCTGAAAACTGTGACTGATTTCTCTGAACTTCATTTCTCTGAACATACATTTCTTATCAACTAATTTTATTATGGAACAAATCATGCCCCCCTTACTTAAAATAACCACCATTTATGTAACTCGGGGTTGTGTGGATAAACCATGAGGACTATGTTCAATCTTCTTTCTCATCTGGAGCATCTATGAATCTAAGTTCTGTTGCCAGGTAAGTGGGAGAATGCCTAATCCATGTAACATCTTGTCTTCCACCAACCTAGCCTGGGCTAGTTCACATGGCCGTTGGCAGGATTCTGAAAGAGTTGAACTGGGGAGAGTTGAAGTATACAAGCTCTCTTGAGGCTGTAGACTTGGACTTAGCACTTGCCACTTCTCTTCCATTCTTTTGGTCCAAGCAAGTAACTAGAGAATTCATATTCAAGGGATGGAGAAATAGATTTCAATTTTGATGGGCAAGCAGTAAAACCATAATGTAAAAAGCTGTGTGTACCCGAAAAGACAGTGAGTTGGGCCACCATTGCATTCTACCATACTCTTTCACAGGATTAGCAAAAAGGATTAAGAGAGCAACACATCTAAAAGATTTAAATAGTGTCCACCATTCAGGTAATAAATTCAGTAAGCAATAGCAATTTTTATTCTGTTTGAAATTGCCTGAAAAGCTTTTCATAACAGAAAGAAATCATGAGAAATAGATGGGATTTCTATGTATAGGAGGACATACCTGTGTTTTAGGGGACATAACCTAAGCATTAGTTCTTTGGTGCCTAAGTAGAGCATGTTCAGAGTCCCAAGTAGAGCAAGCTTCCTATTGCAGTCAGAACTCATTTCCCGGACAGTGGAATCCCAGAGTCAGGATTGAACTCAGAGAAATAAGGAAAACATTGGCTTTTGACTAAATGTTACCCAGCTCCATTTCTTGTCTTTTCCTGTTATTTCAAGGTAGATTTGCTCCCTATTAAACCTCTTGATGCTGAGCATTTTGTGACATGTCTGGCCATACCTACCCAAGATTTAAAATAAAATAACTACAAAACTATGAGCTGTATCTAGGTTTCACTACTCCCTAAGTTTGAGAGAGCACCAAAGCCCTTCTTTACTTGATTCTATTCCAGCTATAAGATGGACTATGGGGCTAGGAAGGTGGCTCAGTGGTGAGTGCTTGCCTTGCATGCATGAGGCCCTGGGTTTGATTCCTCAGCACCACATAAACAGAAAAGGCTGGAAGTGGTGCTGTGGCTCAAGTGGTGGAGCGCTACCCTTGAGCTG
This sequence comes from Dipodomys spectabilis, assembly GCF_019054845.1. Classification (NCBI taxonomy): domain Eukaryota; kingdom Metazoa; phylum Chordata; class Mammalia; order Rodentia; family Heteromyidae; genus Dipodomys; species Dipodomys spectabilis. The sequence continues at coordinate 13,176,187 of NW_024870701.1, read as the reverse complement.
AAGAGCTGAGGGACAACAGCACCCAGGCCCAGAGCAAACAAAACAAACAAACAAAAAACAGATGGACTATTTTTTCTCCTTATTTGTCCATTCCACAAAGACCACAATCTTGAAGGTCAGGTCACAGGGAAATAAGTATTTACTAACTAAAAGAAATACATGGGAAGCCAGGCTCTGATGTATGTATACAATCTGGTGATAACTCATAAATCTGAATTAGAAAAGTCAAGAGGGAGGAAAATAAAGTTTCAGCGTGGCTGCCCCTTCGTGATAGGCTGCAAAACACTTCTAGAACTGCTCTATAGATAATCTTCAGTTCATCCAGTCCAGCGAGATGGTCATGAGCAACTGGAGCCACTGATATGCCTGGATCTCTGCCACCTTGAAGGCTGACCAGATCGCTTAGAGCCAGTGCAAGCTCTAGTAGACCGCTCAGTAGCAATGCTTCAGAATCTTTCCACTGCGCATAGTTTAAATGCAGATGCACTGATGAATAATTTTGATCATTCTGTCGAAGTAGGAAGACTGCTTGAATTAGATGACTACATGATTACAATAATTTTTTTTCTTTCCCAAAGACAATTCTGGCTTCTTTGGTGCCATGTGAAATCTATCCTGCTGAGTGCTCTTGACTAGTCACGTCCTTCCAGCCATTTTAAAAACAATAGTGGCAGATATGCAAGCTGCTGATAGGCTCAGCAGGACAGATCAAACACACAGATGCAATTGCTGTACATTGAACAGTGAAGTAGGATAAAATTCGGATACTTCAAATCGTTTCATAGCTAGCATCTGATTGCTTCAAATTGAATCTTTCCTAACAGGATTTATTGTAAACAGTGTCACCTCATTTGTGAGTTCTGCAATAATTTCAGTCAAAGCCAGTACAAGATATGGGAGGTGAGAGATTTATGTGGTATACCTATGCTAATTTGTACACCGATTATGAAGAGACTTGTTTTTATTTTTAAATTACTTGCAAAATAACCATAATTAGGAAAAATTTTCTAAAATTTTGATGTTATCAAATGGAGCAACTGTAAAACACTGAGGAAAAAAATTAAATCCACTTTGTTTATTTCAATACCTGTTTTGGAATTGCAAGTCCCCAGCCCTACTTTCTCTCCCTTTTACCTAATTGTTAGAAAATATTGAAACTATAGGCAGTTAATTCATAAGGTATGCTT